>NW_007249729.1:305072-307892 GCF_000164805.1 Carlito syrichta | reverse complement strand
TCCACTCACCTCAGCCTCCCAAAGGTGCAGGATTACAGGCTGAGCCACCGAGCCTGGCTAAAAATTTTATCAAATTTTAATTTTTTAAAATTTTACAAGTTTTAATTTTTAAAATTTTATTAATTTTTGGTTTATTCTTGTAGCATTTTTTGCTCTTTGGCATTCTCTTTTCCTTTTTCTTACACAAAGTATAATACACTATATACCAGAAATGTATAGAAATGTCAAAAAATGTAGACACATTCTAAGAGATGTAATCTCTGTGTTGCTTTTAGTTCTCCATAATCTGAAGTGTCTGGACATTGATGATAGTCACTTAGAGTACCTTTTATCACTGCAGAAATCAAACGTGACTTGTGTTCATCTACAATTTTGGTTTTTTCGTTTTTTTCCTTTCTTAAAATGTGTATACTTTTTTTTTGGCATCCTGTATGCCATTTGGCACCTTATTTAGTCAGTGTTTTCTGAAGTACATTCATTTCTGCAGCTGTATAGACTATTAATACTTCAGTGTGTGAATGTTTTATACTTTATTCACCTGGTCCGTTCTTGATTGCAAGGAGATCTTGAACTGTTTTTTAAAAAAATTCTTTTTCAGACGTTTTTATTCTAGAAGGTAGCCTGGTTCTCTGGTTCTCACTCTCTCTCTCTCTTTTTTGAAAGCAGGATTTATTGATAGGACAGAAAAACTCCCACAGTGGGAGGGAACCCGAAGGGATTACTCCCCTGGCTCTCTTAAGTGTCCTCTCCTCATCTAATTTGCATTCTCACCTTTTCCTACGTTTCAGTGTCATCTGGGGAGCTAGCTTAACCCATCTTTTTATGTCAGATTTTATTGCCAAATGAGTTCCTCTCCTCATCCCCTGCACCAGCAAGTTGCAAAGAACACTTGTTTTTCAGAGCTTTTGGGCCTCAGTATTGCAGGTAAGGGATTTTGGACCTGTGGTAGAAAGATGCACAACGTCTTGTATGTGGATAATGGGACAGTCTTGCCAGACAGCTGACTTTGTAATCTTTGATGCCAGAAAAATATGCATTATGAACCATAAGGGCTCTGTAAAGGAGAGAGTACTACTTGTCTTGGGGTCTAAAGGTAGGATCTCGTGGCTGGAGCAGAGAGAGAACTCTGGGAGACAGAGGTCCAGGACAGGATTGGCGTGATTAGAGGTTTTGTCTTTACCTTAAGAGCATTGGGAATCAGCTAACGCTGTTAGCCAGGCCTGCTCAGTGTGCTTTGTTGATAGTTATGCTTTGTGTTTCCGTTGCTTCTGAGTTTTTATAGTACTTGCTCAATAACCATGTGTTAAATTAAGAAATTAAGCTGGGCTCGGTGGCTCAACCTGTCATCCAGCACTTTGGGAGGCCGAGGTGAGTGGATTGCCTGAGTGCCTGAGCCCATGGGTTCGAGACCAGCCCGGGCAACTTGGCGAGACCTTGTCTTTACAATAAAATAAAATAGCCGGGCGTGGTAGCATACATCTATAGTTCTGGCTACTCGGAAGGTTGAGGTGAAAGGATCACTGGAGCCCAGCAGGTTGATGCTGGGGTGGCTGTGAGCGTACCACTGTACTCCAGCCTGGGCGATGGAGTGAGACACCAACTCAAAAAAAAATAAATAAAATTATACAGTTGTTTACATAAAAAGTCAAAGTTTTTGTTAGTTTATTTATTTAGTACTGGATCCCATGACAGGCCATTTGACACTAGTTATATTGTGTCCCTGTTCTTCGTTTTGTAGGTTCAGATAGATTTCTTTTTTTTTCTTTTCTTTTTTTTTTGAGTTGGAGTCACTCTGTCGCCTAGACTGGAGTGCAGTGGCCGCTCCTGGCCACTGCAGCCTCGACCGGCTGGGCTCCGGCGATCCTTCCACCTCAGCCTTCCAAGTAGCTGGAACTACAGGCGTGTGCTACCACGTCAGCTAATTTTTTTTTTATTTATTGTAGAGATGAGGTCTCGCCAAGTTGCCCAGGCGGGTCTCTAGCCCACGGGCTCAGGCAATCCACTCACCTCAGCCTCCCAAAGCGTGGGATTACAGGCTGAGTCACTGAGCCCGGCTTGTTCAGATATGTTTCAAACCATCTTCCAGATGCTGTTATTTCTGAATTTGTGTCTCTATACAGGCGTTACCTAAAGGCATTCCTTTGTTTTTCTTTATGTGTGTATAATTAATATTCGTGAGCTTCAGCTTCTTGTGAGAAAGTTGTCATGCAGATGATGGCATTGCTCTGAGAAAACCCGGATTCTCTATCATTTCATTCCTCTCTACTCTTCAGAGTGTTTTTGACAGTGGCTTAATTACAGTGGAAAGTTTTTCTTCTTGAAGCAGATACTTCTAGCTGCTTTCAACTTTTACTCTAGCCAGGCGTGGTGGTTCACGCCTGTAATCCCAGCACTTTGGGAGGTGGAGGCGAGAGAATTGCCTAAGCCCAGGGGTTTGAGACCAATCGGGGCAACTTGGCAAGACCTCATCTGTACAATAAATTAAAAAATTAGTTGGGCGTGGTGGCACATGCCTGTAGTTCCAACTACTTGGAAGGCTGAGGTGGAGGGATCACTGGAGCTCAGCAGGTTAAGACTGTGGTGGTTGTGAGTGTGTTACTGTGCTCCAGCCAAGATGACAGAGTGAAACTCAGATTCAAAAAAACACAGAAAACGTTTACTGTAGACCAGAAGCTTTAAAAATAGGTAAAAGCCTCAAACCTTGTTAAAACTTGTTCGTAAAGAGACTGGCCTTCTTACTTTCCAAACTTTTTTTTTTTAAATCAATATTTTTTATTATGATTTTGTGGGGTACAGTTAAGGGTTAGGTGTACAATTACG
>NW_007249729.1:282442-304901 GCF_000164805.1 Carlito syrichta | reverse complement strand
GTTCAAGGTCCATTATATAAGTGAGAACATGTGATACTCGGATCTTTGTTTCTGTGAGAGGTCATTCAGTATTATAGACTCTAGTTTCATCCAGGTTGCTGCGAAATTCATGATTTTGTTCTTTTTTATGGCTGCATAGTATTCCATCGTGTATATGTACCACATTTTTTAAATCCAGTCCTCTTTTGATGGGCAGCATGGTTGTTTCCAGGTTCTTGCTATTGTGAACGACACTGCAATAAACATACGTGTGCAGGTGTCTTTTTTATAGAGTGATTTGAGGTCTTCAGGGTATATTCCCAGTAGTGGGATTGCAAGGTCATATGGAAGGTCAATTTTTAGAGCTTTTAGGAATCACCACACTGCTTTCCACAGAGGTTGCACTAGTTTACACTCCCACCAACAGTGTAGAAGTGTTCCCTTTTCACCACACCCTCTCCAGCAGCTGTTATTTTTTGAGTTGTTGATAATTGCCATTCTGACTGGAGTTAGGTGGTATCTCAGTGTGGTTTTGATTTGCATCTCCCTGATGATTAGTGAGGTTGAGCATTTCTTCATGTGTTTGTTGGCTGCTCGGGTGTCTTCTTTTGTGAAGTGTCTGTTCATATCTTTTGCCCATTTTATAATGGGGTTGTTTGTTTTTTTCTTTTCAGCACGTTTGAGTTCCTTGTAGATCCAGGATGTTAAGCCTTTGTCAGACCTGGAGTTGGCAAATACTTTTTCCCAGTCTGTAGGCTGTCTCCCTGCTCTCTTGATGTTTTCTTTGGCTTTGCAGAAGCTTGTCAGTTTAATAAGGTCCCACTTGTCTGTCTTCTCTCTTATGACCTGTGGGTTTTGGGTTTTGTTCAGGAATTGGATGCCAGTTCCAATTTCCATGAGGGTTTTCCTAAGATGCACTGCTTGGTGAAGTTTGACTCTGCGGTGTTGACTGAGCCTTTGGCTCGTCTCCTGTCTGCCTTTGGGCAATGTTTTCTCATTATTTTTTCCACATGCAGGGGGTAAAACTCCAAAGTCCTTCTTGTATACTGGAAATTACAGAGGCCACTCTATTTGAATGAGCTTAAATTGGCGATAAACTCTGTTTTCTGTTTGCTTGGAGATGTTCTTATCTCACACTTCTGAATTGTTGCTGAAGGATTCTAAGCAGCACCATGACTATCTCCTTTGTGTTGTTTTGGTTTCATTTGTTGATACTGATCCATCTGTGCTGGTCCAGTTGCTCTTCCTTTGTGAGCAGCACACCTGTTTTCTTTTCAGTTCTTAAGATCATCTCTTTGTAATTGTGGCTCTTGAGTTTGACTCTGAAGTAAAGATGATTTCTTTATCTTGTTAGGGGTTCAGTTGACTTTTATTGTCTTGCCACATTTCTGGAAAAGGTGTAGCTGTTATCTCTTCAAATATTGTCTCTTCTTTATCGTCTCTTTTCTCCTTCTGTATCTTCAGACATGTTAGATTGCCTCTGCATCCTCAACGTTCTTTAGTTCTTTTGTTTTCTCTTTGTTTCCCTGTGTTGCATTCTACATGATTTACTTGGTTCTGTCTTCTAGTTCTTTGGTTTATTTCATTTTAAACTTTAATATAAGAAAAAAATTAGACTTTTTTGGTTCCTTCTTTAGTTTATCTAGTTGATTTCTTTACTTTCTTCTTCTTCTTTTTTTGAGTAGGTGTCTCTGTTGCCCAGGCTGGAGTGCAGTGGAATGCTCATGGCCGCTGCAGCCTTAGCCTGCTGGGCGCAGGTGATCCTTCCACCTCAGCTTTCCAAGTAGTTGGAATTACAGGCACACAGTACCATGCCCGGCTAATTTTTTGGTTTATTGTAGAGATGAGACCTCGCCAAGTTCCATAGGTTGTCTCAAACACCTGGGCTCAGGCAGTCCTCTTGCCTCCACCTCCCAAAGTGCTGGGGTGACAGGTGTGAGCCACTGTCGGTGACCAGCACTGACCAAGGGTGGGTTAGGACCCGCACCAGAGAATCTGGACGGCGAGAAGAGACTACTCGGAGGCAGTTCTTCAGGGAATAGTCTGATCAGGACTGAAGCCAAATTTTATTCAGACTCCTTCCAACTTATATACCATTTTCTATACCCTCCAGCAGTGTGATAATCACTTACTGGGGGCGTACAAGTTCCGTGCTTTACAAACTATGCATCACAAGACCACCACGAGATCTGCAATTTCCAAGCAAACAATTCGAATTCCATGTTGCCTGCCGTGCTTACATTAAGGTCACAGGTGCACAATTTCAATACAAATCGTTCATAGTGTTTTCCATAATGTTCAATGAATCATTCATATTATACTCTTTGCTCTATACCCTGATTAATACAAAAAACTTTCCTGAGTTAACTCTAGGTTCAATCCAAGTTCACTGATTCCCAATATTTTTAACGATTAATATTATCAACTTAACACTATACTATAATCTATAAGTTTACTTAAATGACTTAGCTGTTAGTTATACTATTATCCTATTACGATTTAACGTAATGCCTTATAACTCAGTTAAAACTTATTCTTAAACTACAAAACTTTACTATAATTCATATGTTTCATATGTCTAAACTTTAATTTTTATATGATCTAGTGATTGGACTTTAATACTATGCTATATCCTACTGAGCTAATACCTTATCGTTAATTCTTTTATAAATCGTATAGTAACTATTACACTTGAATAATGTAGCAAAAGGAAACAAAACAGCAAGCATAGATTTACGCAACTATGAGTGTATATGTATATATTTTATCCTAACAAGTCTACTCTAAAAATCAAATAGTAGCTGTCACGCTCCTGAACAAGGAAATGCATGGCTGCCAAGATGGCGGCCATGGGCTGAAGCAGACAGAGTTTCGGTAATTAACGAAACAAAAGAAAACGTTCTACCTGGCTAGGGGCACAGCGACAAAACTATCATGGTAATTTAGTTTCTAATCTTAGCCCTAGGGGAAACAGCTTTCGGGAACAAGAGCTGACTACCCAGTCTACCAGGAAATAGAAGTTAAAAAATATCTAGAAAGAAGTAAAACTTAGAAAGATAGAGAAAAATAATTCTGCTATGCACTTTCCATCAGGTGTATTGAGATTTACTTATAAGTTTTACTGCCATGTATGCTCACTGGTCACTAATCACACGCCAATATTATAGGTATAAGTGATATCCTATGTCAGAGGCGATCTTCCAGATGGGCCTTTACAGGCCTCAGCCATGTAGCTATAGATGTTGGCTCCCAACAAGCCACCATGCCTGGCCTTATTCTTTGTTCATATATTCTAGCTTTTTTTTTCCCCAGAGACGGATCTTGCCAAAGTACAGTGGTATAATTTTAGCTCACTGCTGCCTTGAACTAGACTCAAGGGATCCTCCTGCCTCAGCCTCCCAAGTAGCTGAGACTATAGGCATGTGGCACCATGCTTGGCTAATTTTTTTTTTTTTTTTGTAGAGATGGTGTTTTGCTTTGTTGCCCAGGCACATCTCAAACTCCTGGAGTCAAACGATCCTCCTGCCTTGGCCTCCCAAAGTGTTGGGATTACAGCTGTGAGCCGCCATGTCCAGCCTTTCTAGAAACCTATTAAACATTTTGTGTTCTGTATCTGGAAATTTCACCCTTTGAAGGCTTTGAAAGTCTGTTTCTGCCTTTTGTTGTTTCTACTTGTTTTCAGGTATTATTTTAATATTTTCTATGTTTTGTGGGATTTTATTGTTTTGGGGTTTGTTTTTTGCTATGAGCTTATGTTTTCCTTGGAAATTTATCTGTGGGAATTCTTTGTTTTTTTTTTTTCTTTTTTGAGTTGAAGTCTCACTCCGTCTCCCAGGCTGGAGTGCAGTGGCACACTCATGGCCACCCCAGTGTCAACCTGCTGGACTCAGGCGATCCTTCCACCTCAGCCTTCTGAGTAGTTGGAACTACAGGTGCATGCTACCACGCCCAGCTAATTTTTTGATTTATTGTAGAGACACGGTCTCGCCACGTTGCCCGGGCTGGTCTCAAATCCGGGGCTCAAGCAGTCCACTTGCCTTGGCCTCCCAAAATGCTGGGATTACAGGCCAAGCCCTGCTGGGAATTCTGTGAATCCTGATAGAAGTTACATTTCTTCAGAAAAGAATTTGTCTTTGTTTCTGCCATTTTTCCTGGGAACCTACATTTTCGGCCTGAGGGTTTTTGGACTGCGTAGATAACCTATATGTGGTCTACAGATCTGTGTGAAGGCTGGCTTACGATGATCAATTCTTGGGATAAATTGTCTCCCCTTCACCCTCTGCCTCTTTCCTTGCTGTCCCTTTTTGTGTGGCAGACATATCTCCATTTTAGCCTTACTCTGAAGATACAGTTCCTTGGCTCCCAGCTTTGAATGTGGACCTCTTGCTAGGTTGCCTACTTTGGGTGGGTCTGGCCCTCCTCTGTCGTCTTGGTGTTTCTTGTAGCCATCAAAATGGAATGAGGCTTGTTAGATAGTTTCAGGGGAGACTATGGCTTCATTGTGTGTTTACTTCCGAGGGTTGAGGTGGTGTGTTTTTTTTGTTGTTGTTTGTTTTTTGAGATAGGATCGCATTATTTTGCCCAGCCTGGTCTTGAACTTATGGGTTCAGATGATCCTCCCACCTCAGTTTCCCAAGTAGCTGGCACCAGCAGATTGCAGCTCTTACTTAGGTTTTGTTCTTTGAGGAATCTGTACTTTGTTCCCAGCACAACCATTAACACAGCAGTATCTAGTCAGTGTCACATAATGCTAGTTTGGTCTACTGCATGTCTGATGGTGGTCCTGTGAGGTTAGACTGGAACTAGAGGTATGTGGCAGGCTACACCATCGAGGTTTGTACAAATACCACCCTGTGATGTTGGCACAGCATGAGTTGCCTAATGCTCGACTTCTCAGATTGTGTCCCTGTCGCTAAGCAAGGCATGACTATGTTACAGTTTTTGTTTTTTGTTTTTTTTAAGTTGGAGTCTCACTCTGTTGCCCAGATTGGAGTGTAGCGGCCGCTCCCGGCCACCGCAGCCTCGACCTGCTGGGCTCCGGCGATCCTTCCGCCTCAGCCTTCCAAGTAGCCGGAATTACAGGCATGCGCTACCACGCCCGGCTGATTTTTTGATTTATTGTAGAGATGAGGTCTCGCCTGCCCAGGAGGGTCTTGAACCCGCGGGCTCAGGCAATTCACTCACCTCAGCCTCCCAAAGGTGCGGGATTACAGACTGAGCCACCGAGCCAGGCTGTTACAGTTTTTAAAAATCCAGTTTCTTAGGTGATTTTATTGAGAAGGTACTCAGTCATGTTGCTGGAATCTAAAGCTTAAGGTAATTCTTTTTTATTTCTATTTTTTTGAGTTGGGATTATGTTTTGCTACCCAGACTGGAGTGCAGTGGTGCCATCACAACTCACTGCAGCCTCAAACTTCTGGGCTGGAACGATCCTCCTGGCTCAGCCTTTTGAGCAGATGGGTCTACATGTGCACACCACCACACCTGGCTAATTAATTTTTTGTAAGAGATGTGGTCTCACTGTGTTGCGTACACTGGTCTTGAACTCCTGGGCTCAAGCCATTCTCCCCCCTATGCCTCCGAAAGTGCTGGGATTATGGGTATAAGCCACCATTCCCGGCCTAAGCTCCTTAAAAAAAGTCAGGATCTGTTCTCTTATTTTCTTTATCCACCATTTGACCCCCAAACAAGTAAGATATGCAGAGAAAGCACAAAATACAAGATCAAAGTCAGTGATACTGATAATACATACATACAGACCGATAGCATATAGATAGGAAGGCAGATGGAGGGAAGATGGTCCACACAACCAGCTTTGGATGTTTACGTGACTTCTTTGTGTGTTATTAGGACAGTTTAAAGTTGACAGTTTTTCCTTGACCTGTATGAGCTGCCACAACATAACAAGTCTTCTTAAATGCAGACGTGGACTATCTGTGATGTTTGAGAGAGGATTTTTAAAAACCTTGGCCAACCGTCACATTTCTTGATTTCTACATCCAGAACCTCTTGGGAAGATAACTGTCATTGGCAACCAAGCAAAATTGTGTCACTTGCAAACTGTGCCAAGGTTAGGGAAAGTCATTATATTTCTGAGTAATGGCTAGACACTCAGGAATATTGGGCAGACACAAGGAAAAGAGAGTTGAAACAAAAGAAGTCCTTGCTAGGGGCACTGACTGTCATCAGCCTGGGTTGTCCTTTGTGTGGCTGTATGGATGAAATCTACCGAGGGGTTTTCACAGTGAGAAGTGCATATTAGGAGACCTGTGTGCCTCAGGAGGGAAGGCAGGTACATCTGGACTTATTCTCTTTATTTGAGGCCAGGGTATCTCTTTAATGAATGGGCTGAAGAAAAGCGTATCTTTCTTTTTCAGACCCATTTTAATTTCAGTTCACAGTAAGACCAAGGGACACCTGTCCCCTTAGTTACAGGCATTGCTGCTGGGCTGTGGTGATCCCGTGGACTGGGTTTTGTGGCATCACCTCTGCACCTTTATCCTCCCCTTGCCAATTCCCCTTCTTCCTTTTTCTTCACAGCCTTGATTCAGATGTTGGCTTTGCCACTTAACAGCTGAGGTCACTAGTCGCTAGCTATCTGAGCTCAGTTTTCTAATGAGTTAAGGGAAATAATGTCAGTCTCAGAGTTATCAAAGTCATCGTGAGGATTAAATAACACAACATGTACAATACCATTGCTAGCCGAAGCAGGCAGTCAGTAAAATCTTCTCTTTCAACTTGAATGGTGGAAAAATTGTTGTTTGTCTTTGAACACTGGAAATGCATCTTCCATTTACTCATATGCTTTCATTCTTGTGGGCTGTGTTGCGAAGTGCTGGCTAATGCAGCACTGGAAATGTGTGAGGGGTAGTTTGTCAGGGATATTGTCGAAGAGAATTCTGTTTGGGGGCTTCGGTTAGATGAGGTGACCTGTTAGACCCCCTTGTAACTTGGTGTGTGTCAGCTAGCTCCTTTATTATATATGATTAATGTTGAATCACTTTATTTCAGATGCTGTGTTAGTAAGTTATTATCCTCCCATCTTTTCATCTCAGATATTTAGAGAAATAAATTAGACTCTGACTGCCAGGCCAGTGTTCATTCATTCTTTATTTGATGTTCGTATTCTCTTCGATATATATGGATGTATAGTTGCTTCCTGTTTTCTTTTGAGGAAGAACTTTTGCATTCTTTATGCAGGAAACTGCAAGCTAGATCTCCTTTTCATTGGATTTTCTGTTAACTCTTTTTTCTTCTCCTTTTTTTTTAAGGGTCTCAATGAAGTACAACTCTCCTTTTCACTCTTTTTTTTTTTTCCTTGAATTGGAGTCTCACTCTGTCACCCAGACTGGAGTGCAGTGGCTGCTCCCAGCCACTGCAGCCTCGACCTGCTGGGCTCCAGTCTTTCTTCCGCCTCAGCCTTCCAAGTAGCTGGAACTATAGGCACACGCTACCACACCTGGCTAATTTTTTGATTTGTTGTAGAGATGAGGTCTCGCCAAGTTGCCTAGGCGGGTCTCGAACCCACGGGCTCAGGCAATCCACTCACCTCAGCCTCCCAAAGGCGCGGGATTACAGGCTGAGCCACCAAGCCCGGTTTACATTTCATTCTTATAGATTTGTTTGCTGCTTTGTGTCAACACCTTATATTGCCGTATGTTTTTATAGCACGATTACGACCATTTCTGTAAGAAAAGCAGCGGGGTCATGGGGTGTATTTCCTAGGGTTGTGTGGATAAAGAAGAAAATGGAGCAGGGTGTCTTCAGCATCCTGTTTGGAGTATCCAGGTGCTCAGGGAATGCTCCTTGGTTACTCTCTTTGCATTTACATTCCTCACTTCCTATGTTTAGAATGGTTTAAGAGCAGAGACGATGTAATATACTTTACATGTTATGGACTCAATATTTTACTCATAAATATATTTTTATTTTCATAATTTTTAATGTTTCTTCTTTTGTCTTGCAGTGTTGAAACTAGAGAGTCTGTTTGCTGGTGATTCAGGTCGATATTTGGCTATTCAATTCCATCTGGAATGTGCACATATGTTTTTGTATTATTATGAGTATAAAAAGGCAGAAGATCAGTTCAGTATTGCTAAGGACATTAGCAAATTACAAATTGATTTGACAGGTAAGACTTTTTCCCTTTTGTGAATAATTTTTTGTGAATAATTTAATTTTATGATAAAACGAACACACTGGCAGTTTATATTGTATGCTAGTAATTTCTTTCTTTCTTTTTTTTTTTTTTGAGTTGGAGTCTCACTCTGTCGTTCAGACTGGAGTGCAGTAGCACTCTCCCGGCCACCACAGCCTCGACCTGCTGGGCTCCGGCAATCCTTCCGCCTCTGCCTTCCAAGTAGCTGGAACTACAGGCATGCATTACCACACCCGGCTAATTTTTTGATTTATTGTAGAGATGAGGTCTTGCCAAGTTGCCCAGGCGGGTGTCGAACCCGCGGGCTCAGGCAATCCACTCACCTCAGCCTCCCAAAGCGCGGGATTACAGGCTGAGCCACTGAGCCCAGCTAATTTTTTTCTATATCCTATTCTTTGTTTTACAAAAGTAGATTTTAAAAAATCTTATTTAAAAATGTATAGTTTTAGAGCAAATTTGATATTATCTATTTTCTTTATTCCTAGAGATTCTTATTTATTGTTCTAATCTAGTTAGACATATGTTACAATACGTAGCAGCCAGACAGTACACAAATAAATTTCTACCCATTCAAGCTGTGGGCCTTCGAAGACTTCTTTTTACTCCCACGTTTAGTTTGGCCTCTCTGCATTACCCTTTTTTGTAATTAAATACTCACCTATTATTTCCATCTTGCATACAATATAAACTGCCAGTGTGTTCGTTTTAGAGACACACACACACACACACACACACACACACACACACACACGGAATTATCTTTTGGAGGGCAGGCCTGTTGTGGTACAGGCTTCTCCCACTAGGTGCATGTTCTTGGAACCCACTGGCATCAGTGCACCCTCTAGCATTGTTGTTAGAGGCTGCATTCAGCCTCAGTGAATTTTTTTGGGAGATTTTTTTCAATATGTTCACCCATTTCACAATGGGTGATTTACATGAACATGCCCACCTAAATTACTGTTTTTTTTTTGTCCCCCTAATGTGTATATGAGTGTATAAATTTTTTTTTGAGTTGGAGTTTCATTCTGTTACACAGACTGGAGTGTAGTGGCATGATCACAGCTCTCCATAGCCTTGATCTCCTTGGTTCAAGTGATCCTCCCGTCTCAGCCCTCCTGATTAACTGGGACTTCAGGCATGCACCACCTTGCTTACCGAATTTTTTTTTTGCTTTTTGCTAGAGATGAGGTTTTACTATATGGCTCAGGCTGGTCTCGAACTCCTGAACTCAAGCAGTCTTCCACCTTGGCTTCCTGGGAGTGCTGGGATTATAGGCATGAGGTGCCACACTCAGCCTTGTATTCCATTTTGTGTTCTTTGTGAACAGAAGTTTTTCTTTGCTTGATGTTTCTTCAATGCCTGAGAACATTGTCTGACATATTGTAGGCACTCAGTAAATATTTAATGAATGAATGAATCCCAGAATTTCTCCTAAAGCCTCTGTGTTTATTCTGAATATCAAATAAGAAACATTGTTTTCTTTACTTTTTCTTTTTTTGAATTGGAGTCTTATTGCATCGGCTAGAGTACAGTAACACACTCACGGCCACCCCAGCATCGACCTGCTGGGCTCCAGCGATCCTTCCGCCTCAGCCTTCCAAGTAGCTGGAACTGCAGGTGTGCACTACCATGCCCAGCTAAGTTTTTATTTATTGTAGAGACCAGCCAAGTTGCCCGTGCTGGTCTCGAATCCATGGGCAATCCACTTGCCTCAGCTTCCCAGAGTACTAGGATTCCAGGCTGAGCCACTGAGCATGGCTGCACATTGTTTTCTTTTTATGTATTACTGTATTCCTGATGTCTCACAATACCATTGACATACAATATTGAATACATTAATGAAAGTCACATCATCAGTTGATCATACCATCTATACCCATGAGTCTGCGCTGAGCATTCCAGGATGTGACTGCCTATCTGTGAATGTTGAAGCAATTGGATCTGTTTGTCCTCCTTGGGCTGGGTCTAGATGGTCTCTAAGGCCTAATTTTAGCTCCCAAATTCTATGCTTTTCATTGAGCTAGTTCTATCAGTAAAATCCTTCAGATATTTTATGAGTTAAATAAGGCTTTATAGATTGCTCTGGGATCTTAGCCACCTTTTATTATGTTGGTTGTAGGGGGGAAATTGTTAATATCCAGCTTATAATTTTTGGAACAATGGCCATGTTTAAGTTGGAGTCTTGTTTATATGTGAAAATATAATTAAGTATAATATAACTTGCGAGGTTAGTTTCAGAGATGATATTTTAAAATATTTTGGTCCTAGGAGACTTTTTTGGGACTATTAATGGCACAGGATGCTGTATATTCAGCTTTAGCTGTTGAGATATTTATTATCTAGTTCTTCATATTTTGTCTTCCAACTTAGAGGTAAAGAACTTAAAAATACAAATGTGTTCACAGAGAGTAAATGAAAACCAGGTTATAGTTTTTTTCCATTCAGCTATAGCCTTACCATAATCATTGCCGTGGCTATCTTTAGCATATCATGTTTTGAAGGTTAATCCGTAATGGAGAGTCAGACTCATCACAGGATAAAATCCAGCCTTTGTAGGTTGGTCTTTGTAATCTGACCCTTTCCAGAGGATGGATGCTGGAGCTTCTGCTTCTCTTCAAGTGGTTTGAAAACAGCTATTGTGCAGCAAGTTATTTCAGAGACATAATGAAAAAAGTTTGTTGTTGCATGAAGCCAGATGATGTAATGGACTGTGGGACTTAAACCCTGAGGGTCCTGACATTGAGCTCTGGCTCTGATGCTCAGAAGCCCTGTGGTCTTGAATGAGTGACTCTACCTCAGAACCTGTTTTTCTCATCTGTTATTTAGAGATAATAATAGTTCTTCTACTTATGACACTTAATAAGTCACTCTTTTTTGAGGTAGTTTGATACAAAAACAAATATGTGGAATTTACTGGCAGAAATTCTACATTTGAGGCCTGGCACTATGGCTTATTGGCTTTGTTATTTTATAAGTCATGAAAAACCTGAGCACAGTCTCAGTGAAATGGAGAAAACACCTTGTGAATGCTAAAGCACTCTGAAAATACTGCTCTTCACGGTTGTCCAGTCTGATTGGCAAATCAGTAGATATAATTTAATTGCTTTTTCAGGTGCTTTGGGAAAAAGGACACGATTCCAGGAAAATTATGTGGCACAACTGATCGTGGATGTAAAAAGGGAGGAAGACGTCCTTTCACATTCTGATTTCAGTCCAGCACCCACTGCTCAGAAGCCGTTAATTAAGGTAAGCAGGCATGTGGGTTGTTTAACTCCATTAACGTCTGATCTCACAGTTTCTGAGATGATGCCTCAGGAACACTGAGTGGTGGGCAGAGACCCCATCGTGTCCTTTCTTCAGCCTTTGCCAGATGGCTGCAGGGTAGGATGAACTCTGTGTGTAAGCCTTTTTTTTTTTTTAACACTTAAATAGAGATAAATGGTGTTTTTCTTCTAGAATTCAATATTTATGACTTAATGATGCTGTATTATTAGTTCCTTGAAGAAATGTGAAAGGCAGACTGAGTAGAGACTAATTCTTCCAGCTGTTACCATATTCATTTAGGAACACTACTATACCAATTGTAGTGATTATAAAATATCTCCTGATTAGAAATGTTAAAGTGTGAAAATATATATCTTTGAATTGGGGAAATACAGTAATTTTATTGCCAGGGAGGAACATGATGTTTTCCCTTTGGGCCTTCCTGAATTGGTAATGCATGGGGAATTACATAGAATAAAGCTATTGGATATCAGAGTTCAATAAGCCTGCAGTTATGAGCAACTCGTTGTGCAAGTCAGAGACAGTCTCTGCTGTTTCTTGTTCAGTTGTGGGGAGAAGGGAGAATAAATTAAAAGTGTTTATTCACAGAAAACAGAAGTGCTACATGCTCAGACATCTGACACAAAATATACATTAAATGCTGAATATTATAGTGTGTCCCATGTATCGGTAGTAAATTATGCACTGATTTCTTTGTGCATGTGTGTACTGATTTCTTGATTCAGTAGAATGTTATGAAGGTCAAGTGGGACTAAGGTAGAACAATATTTAATATGGGAACTTGTAGAACAGTTAGTTACTCAAGGAGCTGTTGCAGCAGACCCATTTTAACTTCAGAAAGAGCTGAATAGGAACACAGAGAAGCTAGAAAGATCGAAACCTCTTGGATCGCCTACTTGTATTTGCTAAGTAAATAATTCCCTGTTGGCAGCACTGACACAGCTCAGGGCTCCTGTGGAGGATGAAGGGTCCTGGCTGAGTGGAAGGGACTCTGGTCCTGTCATAGCCATAGCGCCGAGCCTGTTGAGAATCTGGGATCTGACTGTGTTCTTAGTTTCCTCATTTGTGTTTCCCATGTGATATTTTGTAAAAGGATCAGATTAGATACTGACAGGCCCTCTGCAATGTGGTATTAAATGCTGGGTATTCATAAGCAGGTTAATGCTGCCCTGTAAGGATAGGAGAAAGTGCAGGTCTGGGGTGCTCTGAGCTGGTCTGTCCAGCGTGGGAACCGTCAGTCCTGGCAATGGGTTGGGCCGTGAGTGTGAAATACATACCAGGCTTGAAACGATGTTGGAAAGGAATGTCTAATATCTCATTAATAGCTTTTGCTTGATACATGTTACAAGGATATTTGTGATGTATTAGACTAACGTTCTAAATATTTCATAAATGTCTGTGAGAACATTTAGAGTTACATACGACTGTAACCTCAATTTTCACACGATGAAAGGCCAGTGGTGAAAGCGGCCGGCCGACGGGGTGTGCTGTGCCCCTGCCAGCCGGCCTTCCTCAGGGATCTCTGCAGGAAGGAGCTTCGCGGTGGAGGCTGCAGGGTTTGAGGCTCTGTGCCAACAGCTGTTGGGGGCTGCGTTCTCTCTTCTTCAATCCCTGTAAGACAAAAGCTAGGCCTACAGTTAGGGTGGATTTGAGCACGGCTAAAAGAAAACTGGTCCTTTGGCCTGAGTCTTGGGCAGTTTCACTGCTCACCTTGTCCCCATTTCCAAAGCCTGACCTTGTAGCCAGAGGTAATTTCCAGCCTTCTGAAAGGGGGTCCCTGCCTGGCTTCCTTTGGCCCCTAACGTGTCCCTAGTTTTAGTTATACTTTTGTGGAATTAGGAAAAGTTTAAACCAAGTTTATCGAGAATTAGGAAAAGTTTAAACCAAGTTTATCGAGGAATAATTTATATATAAAATCCACCTATTTTAAAATTACAGTTTGTTGTTGTTTTGAGTTGGGATCTTATTCTGTTGCCCAGGCTGGAATATAGTGGCATGATCATGGCTCACCATAGCCTCATACTCCTGGGCTCAAGTGATCCTCCTGCCTCAGCCTCCTGAGTAACTGGCACTGTGGGTGTGTATCGCCACACCCAGCTAGTTTTTAAAATTTTTTGAAGAGACAAGGTCTTGCTATGCTGTCTAGGCTGGCCTTGAACTCCTGGGCACAGGCAGTCCTCTCACCTTGGTCTTCCCAAGTGCTGGGATAACAGCCATGAGCCACCACTCCCTGTCTCAGTTTGTTGAGTTTTAACAAATAGACCCATATAACCATGACCGTAATGAAAATGTGGAACCATTTCCATTACTCCAGAAAGTCCCCTCCTCCTCCTTTGCAGTCAGTCATTTCCCTCACTGATCTCTCTATCACAGGTTCGATCTGTCTTTTCTAGAATTTCAAATTAATGGAATCGCATGGTTTGAACTCTTGTGCCTGGCGTCTTTCACTTGGCCTAATGTTTTTGAGATTCATCCGTGTTGTAACACCATTAGTTAGCTCCTGTTTATTGCTGAGTCATATTTCATTGTGTGGGTAAACCACAATGTGTTTTATCTGCTTGGCTGTTGGTGGATGTTTGAGTTGTTTCTTGCAGCTGTTACTAAAGTTGCTGGGAATGTTTGTGAGTAAGTCTATGTGCAAACATGTTTTACATTTTCTTGGGTAAATACCTGGGAATGGAATGGCTGGGTCATGTGTTAAGTGTATTTTTAACTTTGGAGAAACGACCAGGCTGTTTTCAGAAGTGGTCTTGCTGTTTTACATTTCTACCATCAGCGTATGAGCGTCTAGCTACTCTTCATTCTTGCCAGCACTTGGTGTGGTCAGTCTTTTTTATTTGTGCATTCTAGGGAGTGTCTGTGTTGTAGTGTAGTTGTGGGTTTACTAGTTTTTGGTGATTCCGTCTTTTAAAAATCACTTTTGTTAAGATGTAACTTGTGTACAGAAAAACTGACCTATTTTAGCAACACAGTTTAATGGGATTTGACAAATGCATTCATCTACCTGTTCCAGTCAAAATGACCATTACCCCAGAGAACTCCACCCTGTGCCTTTGCAGTAAACCCCATGCCTCTGGCCCCAAATGGCTCTGGGTGTGCTTTCTGTGACTACAGGTCGTTTGCCTTTTCTAGACTTTTATAGAAATGGAATTATGCATCACGTACTCTTCTGCATCTGGCCTCCTTGTCAGCATGACGTTTTTGAGATTTATCTATGTGATGTCAGTGGTTCCTTTTTATTGCTGAGTAGAATTCCGTTGGTTAGATGTAGCATCATTCAAAAATTCTGTTTATCTGTTGACAGACATTTGGGTTGTTTCCAGTTTTGGACTGTTACAGATAAAACTGCCATGGACATTTCTTTTTTTTTTGAGTTGGAGTCTCACTCTGTTGCCCAGACTGGAGTGCAGTGGCTGCTCCCGGCCACCGCAGCCTCGACCTGCTGGGCTCCGGCGATCCTTCCGCCTCAGCCTTCCGAGTAGCTGGAACTACAGGCGCACGCTACCACACCCGGCTAATTTTTTTGATTTATTGTAGAGATGAGGTCTCGTCAAGTTGCCCAGGTGGGTCTTGAACCCGCGGGCTCAGGCAATGCACTCACCTCAGCCTCCCAAAGTGCTGGGATTACAGGCTGAGCCACCGAGCCCAGCTTGAACATTTCTATACATATCTTTCTGTGGACATATGTTTTCATTTCTCTCGGGTGAATTGTTGACTTATGGAAACATGTGTTTATTGCAAGAAACTGGCAAACTGTTTGCTGTGGTTGGAGCATTTTTACATTCCCAGCAGCAATGTATGAAAGTTCTAATTGTTCCAGATCTTTGCTAACATTTAGAATTGTCAGTCTTTTAAATTTTAGCCATTCAAATGTGTGCACACTAAATTGTCCACTTTTAGTTAGTATTTCTCTATTGACTACTTTTACTGAGGATTTCTTTGTGTGCTTATTGGCTATTCATATCTCATCTTTTATAAAGTGTGTATAAAAATCTGTTTTTCTTCTATTTTTTAAAATTTGAGTTGGAGTCTCACTCTGTTGCCCAGGCTGGAGTGCAGTGGCACACTCATGGCCTGCTGGGATCCAGCGATCCTTCTGCCTCAGTCTTCCAAGTAGCGGGAACTACAGGTGTGCGCTACCACACACAGCTAATTTTTTACTTACAGTAGAGAGGAGGTCTTGCCAAGTTGCCCGGGCTGGTCTTGAACCTGCAGGATCAGGCAATCCACTGGCCTCAGCCTCCCAAAGTGCTGGGATTACATTCTGAGCCACCTTTTCTTCTTTTCTTAGTCAGAGTCTCTATCTTTTGCCCATTTTTGAATAGGGTTGTCCTTCTTCTTACTAAGAGTTCACTGTATTCTGAGTACAAGTCCAAGAGTTCACCGTATTCTGAGTACAAGTCCCTTTTCAGATATGTGTTTTGTATATTTGTTCTTGGAGTTTAGAGTTTGACTTTTTGTTTTCTTAACAATGTTTTCAAGGAGTAGAATTTTTTAATTCGATGAAGCCCAGTTTATTTTCTTCTCTTACGATTCATGTCTTTTGTGTCCTGATTAAGGACTGTCTGCTACTTCAAGGTTGCGGAGATTGTTCCCTATGAAGAAATTCTCAATTCTAATTTTGGTTTTTACATTAAAGTTTATGATCATTTTGATTTAATTTTTGTGTATGGTATTGGATAAGAATAGAGAGTCATTTTTTTCCAAATGGATATCTAGTTGTTCCCACATTATTTGTTGAAAATACCTGTTGAATCACCCAGCTGCCTTTGTTAACAATCAATCAATCATGTGTGCCTGGGCCTGAAATTTTGGGCTGTATTCTGTTCCATTCATTTACATTGCCTGTCTTTATGCCAGCACCACACTGTTTTGGCTTTGTAGTTCTTGAAACCAAGTAATCTGAAGTCCTCAGATTTTATTCTTTTTCAAATTGTTTTGGTTATGTCTAGATCCTTTGCATTTCCATATACATTTTAGAATCAGTTCTCAGTTTGGTATTTCTTTTTTTGAAAGTGGGATTTATTGAGAAGACAGAAGAGCTCCTACAGTGGGAGGGGACCCGAGGAGGTTGCCCCAGTTTAGTATTTCTGTCTTTTATAACAGGTTACTTATAATGTATTTCTCAACTGACCACACTACACTGCTGAGAAACAGAGCTGGGTGGTTGATGGTTCGTTTTAAAATTTAGCAGCAGAGTTGAAAGATCTGGTTTTGAATTGTGATGCTGCCACGTGCTGTGAATGTGACTTGGGATCAGTTGCTTTCAGTCTCTGATCCTTTGTTTCCTCATCTATAAGTGGGAATAGAGATGCCTGTTGCCTATGATTACTGTGAGGGTGACCAAAGAGAAGGTTTGTAAAATTATCTGCACAGAGGCTATTGCATCTGAGGCTCAGTTGGTGAGAGCTGTTATTCCCTGTTGTTGTTATTATCAGTGCATTCTTGGGGATAGAATGGCATAGATTGAGCCCAAGCATGTGTTTCATGAGAGACAGCCTATTGACCATATGTAGACATTATACAATCTCAAACAAAAAGACAAGTTAACTTTATCCCCCCCAGCAATCTGTAACGTGCCATTCTGTTGCATTAATCAAACTTAATTTTTGGTGTAAACAAAAATTTTGCTTTTCCGCCAGAATCTTGAGCTCAATGATGATACTGTTCTAGATGAGATCAAGTTAGCTGATTGCGAGCAGTTCCAGATGCCTGACCTATGTGCTGAAGAACTTGCTGTCATCCTTGGGGTCTGGTAAGTTAATGACTGACTTGGCTATTTTGAACGCCCTGCTCGTTGGTTCTCTTGTGTTTGGGGAATCATTATTCAAGGAGGTCCCAAGAGTTCTGGATGAATCAGGAATTTTGGAGTGATTGGGAAATTAAGAGGGAATACGTGGGAAGCTAATTAAAGGGTTGGAGGTGAGGACACTCCTGTGGGTTAGTATGCTATTCTTCTTTCTTGATAAGCAGAATTTCTTAGGTTATCCTTAGCCAGAAATAGATTCTTTTTTTAAATAAAGATGTGGAATTCAGGGTTAGAAATACAAACGTTGATTATGCAGGTACCCTTGTGGATGAGGTGTGCCCCTCCTCCCCAACAGTTTCCCTCAATTGCCAATCCCACCCCCCCTCCCCTGACAGTTTCCCACTATTGCCAATCCCTTTCCCACAGCATTATCATTTTTTTGAGTCAGAGTCTCACTCTGTCGCCTAGGCTGGAGTGCAGTGGCATGCTCACGGCCACTGCAGCCTCCACATGGCTGGGTTCAGGTGATCCTTCCATCTCAGCTTTCCTAGTATCTGGAACCACAGGCATGTGCCACCATGCCTGGCTAATTTTTTGATGTATTATAGAGATGATAAGTTGCCAAGTTGCTCAGGCTGGTCTTGAGCCCCTGCACTCAGGCAATCCCCTCCCAAAGTGCTGGGATTACAGGCATGAGCCACTGTACCCGGCCACCAGGGAATAGATCCTTAATACAACAGTAAAGATAGGCAAGAATGACTGTTTTGATCCATGAAGATATTTGCATTTCAAATCATAGAATTAAAAAAAATTTTTAATTTAATTTTTTTTTTTTGAGTCGGAGTCTCACTGTTGCCCAGGCTGGAGTGCAGTGGCATGCTCATGGCCACCGCAGCCTCAACCTGCTGAGCTCAGGCAATCCTTGAGCTTCAGCCTTCCAAGTAGCTGGGACTATAGGCATGAGCCACCATGCCCAGCAGAATTTTTTTTAAATACTATGTATGGAACCTTGTACATGGTATGTTGTGGCACTAGTTTTTTTTACATTTTTTTCCTCTGGGAAGTTGAGAGAACTTTTGTTGTTATTGTTGTTGTTTGTTTTGTTTTTGAGATTGGGAGTCTCACTCTGTCGCCCAGACTGGAGTGCAGTGGCACACTCACAGCCACCCCAGCATCTACCTGTTAGGTTCTGGCGATCCTTCTGCCTCACTCTTCCAAGTAGTTGGAACTACAGGTATGCGCTACCATGCCCGGCTAATTTTTGATTTATTGTAGAGATGAGGTCTCACCAAGATGCTTGGGCTGGTCTCGAACCCACAGGCTCAGGCAATCCTCTCTTCTCGGCCTCCCAAAGTGCTGGAAATGATAGACTTGAGTCACCGCGCCTGGCCTTGATTTTTTTTTAATTGTTGGATTCACCGTATGCATTTTTAGCAGCGATATCAGAGAAGTGCAGTCTTGTCATTCTCACTGATCTTAGTAGGTTGAGCATGAATTTTATTTGTCACACTTCTGGTGATGTTAAGGTGGTATTTGCTAAACTTCTCTAGGGCAAGGGTTTCTTTTAGTGTTTGTAACTAATATTTTGTAGGAAAGCACTTTCAGACTATATAAATATCCCATTTGACATCTAGAGATTTAGTTATATTCAAAAGAGAATCTGTCACAAAGTTACAATATGGATACTAGTTAAATTGTAATAGGCAATTTAGGAAAGGGAGCATTTGAAGAAACTTATTCTTTTTTTTTTTTTTTGAGTTGGAGTCTCACTCTGTTGCCCAGACTGGAGTGCAGTGGCCACTCCTGGCCACCCCATCCTCGACCTGCTGGGCTCCGGTGATCCTTCTGCCTCAGCCTTTCAAGTAGCCAGAATTACAGGCATGCGCTACCATGCCCGGATGATTTTTTGATTTATTGTAGAGATGAGGTCTCGCTTCCCAGGTGGTGAAACTTGTTCTTTTAACTCAGCAGAACTTGTCCTGCAATGTTCATCTCCTACACACCAGCAGTAGGTTTTCATTTATATAAATATTGAATTCATTCTCTGGTCCCCATTTATTTGTTTAAAAGAGATCACGCATACAGAGTTCTGCTTTTAAATCCAAAGCAATTCTCCTATAACATTACATTATCACAGTGACAGAATTTATGTTTACTATAGAAAAATTGCTTGTTCAATTTGTCACAATACCTAGTTATCAATAATATGAATAGTAACCACTCACGAGCAATATGGTGTGACAGGCATTTTACTATGCACTTTCATATTAACCCTCATTAACATGCTAACAACCCTTGGCCTTGTTGTTTTTCTCAACTTTTCAAATGGGAAGCCAGGGTTCAAATGACAAAGTACCTTGTTTAGAATTATAAAGCAGCAATTAGGATTTGTATCCAGGTTTTACTGACCACAAATTCTGAGTACTTTTTTATGCTATTTTAAGAAATGTTATTTTGGCAAATTCATAATTGTCACCTCATCAGAAAATTAAACTATGCCAAATAAATGTATTCCCAGGCATTCTGTCAACTGAACTTTAGTTCTGTTGAGTTGAACTTCACAGTTGACAGGGGACTAAAAACCAAGGAAATACTTGTCTTCCAATACTCTTTTTTCCCCAAATAAGATCTTGGTGGAATTTCAGCAGATAGAACAGATAAGAGTGCTGAGTGGATTTCGTAGGCAGTTGATTTATTTATTTATTTTTTAAATTTTTAAATTTTTTTGAGTTGGAGTCTCACTCTGTCACCCAGACTGGAGTGCAGTGGCCGCTCCGGCCACCGCAGCCTCGACCTGCTGGACTCTGGCGATCCTTCCGCCTCAGCCTTCCGAGTAGCTGGAATTACAGGCATGCGCTACCACGCCCGGCTGATTTTTTGATTTATTGTAGAGATGAGGTCTCGCTGCCCAGGTGGGTCTCGAACCCGTGGGCTCAGGCAATCCACTCACCTCAGCCTCCCAAAGGCGCGGGATTACAGGCTGAGCCACCGAGCCGGCTCGTAGGCAGTTTAAATCTTCATTGTTTGGTAGAAACCACTTGGTTATTTTCTGAATCTTAGAGCATTGGATGCAGTTATAAACCTCTGGGGTCAGGACATCATTGAAGTTTGATTTGCATGAGCTGAGTTTCTGCGGGGCTTTTCCACAGTGGTTTTTTTAAACTGCCTGTTCTCTGTCCCATCCCCCTGGGCACTAACCCCATGAAGAGGTGACTTGGACGTTGCGGTAGGCTGGAATGATTTGGAAAGGAGATTTGACAATTCTTGCAGTCTGTAGACGAATGCAACTGTGGGGCCTCTGGCCTCCTGTCGGAGTCTGATTTGTACTTGAAGACCAAACGTTGCAACTTGCCCCTTGTCTCTTATACCTCGGTGTACCTGGCTGCTTCCCTGTAAAGTCATCATGGGAGACATTTATTAAAATATGGCAACTTGAGTAATTCAATGACGAGGTGGGGAAGGGTAATTCCCTTTTAAATTAACAGTCTGATTTTCAGGTGTGCGTGATCATACAGTTGGCCCTCTGTATTTGCATGTTCTTTTTCCATGGATTCAACCAGCTGTAGGTCAAATATGTTGAGAAAACCCCAATAAAAATAACAATGTAGAGGAATGAGCATGATGCCTCATGCCTGTAATCTCAGCACTTTGGAAGCTAAGATGGGAGGATTGCTTGATGCCAGGAGTTCAAGACCAGTCTAGGCAACATAGCGAGACCTCATCTCTACAACAAATTAAAAAATTAGCTGAATGTCGTGTCATGTTCCTGTAGTCCCAGCTACTCGGGAGACTGAGGCAGAAGGACTGCCTGAGCCCAGGAGGTGGAGGCTGTGGTGAGCAGTGATTGTGTCACTGCACTCCAGCCTGGATGACAGAGTGAGACTCCGACTCAAATATTAATAATAATGACAGCAACAATAGTACAACAATGAAACATGCAAATAAAATAATACAGTATAACAACTGTGTGTAGTACTATGGTGTGTGTGGTTTTTTGTTTGTTTGGTTTTTTTGAGTTGGAGTCTCACTCTTGCCCAGGCTGGAGTGCAGTGACGCACTCACAGCCACTGCAGAGTTGATCTGCTGGGCTCCAGTGATCCTTCTGCATCAGCCTTCCAAGCAGCCAGAACTAGAGGCGTGTGCCACCACGCCTGACTAATTTTTTTATTTATCGTAGAGACAAGGTCTCACCAAGTGGCCCAGGCTGGTCTCAAACCCGCGGGCTCAGGCAGTCCACTCGCCTCGGCCTCCCAAAGCTCTGGGATGACAGGCTGAGCCCGGCCTGTGTTTTATTTTATTTTATTTTATTTATTTTATTTTTTTTGAGTTGGAGTCTCACTCTGTCGCCCAGACTGGAGTGCAGTGGCCACTCCCGGCCACCGCAGCCTCCACCTGCTGCGCTCTGGCGATCCTTCTGCCTCAGCCTTCCGAGTAGCCGGAATTACAGGTGCGCGCTACCACGCCCAGCTAATTTTTTATTTATTGTAGAGATGAGGTCTCACCAAGTTGCCCAGGCGGGTCTCGAACCCGCGGGCTCAGGCAATCCACTCACCTCAGCCTCCCAAGGTGCCGGATTACAGGCTGAGCCACTGAGCCTGGCTCCGGCCTGTGTTTTAAATGAAATTATTTCATGCTTCTTTCCTCCATTTTTTTTCTTAACAACGATAGATTTATTTAAAATTATAAACATTTGATGCTTGTTATAAAATTATTTTAACAGTATTGGAAATTACAAGGAAGTATTACTATTTGGGGTATTTTATTTTCATCCTCAATATATGCACTATTTATATACAAAGAGTTCATATAACAAGTGTAACAACCAAATGAACATGGGTGATCCCCACCCAGTGTAAAACTGTGAGGTTACCAGCTTCATTAGCTGATATGTATGCCTCCTCAACTCACCCACCTGCTCCTCACAAGATTGCTGCTGCCCGGAGTTTTGTTTATTATTTTCTTGCCTTTTAAAAAATGTATTTCATATCATGTTTTGTATATCTGTAAGTAAGTTGCTTCATTTTGCTTGTTTTTGAGCCTAATAAAAGTGGTGTCGGCTGGACTCGGTGGCTCAGCCTGTAATCCCAGCGCTTTGGGAGGCCGAGGTGAGTGGATTGCTTGAGCCCGTGGGTTTGAGACCCACCTGGGCAACTTGGCGAGACCTCATCTCTACAATAAATCAAAAAATCAGCCAGGTGTGGTAGTGCATGCCTGTAATTCCGGCTACTCGGAAGGCTGAGGTGGAAGGATCGCCGGAGCCCAGCAGGTCGAGGCTGCAGTGGCCGGGA
>NW_007249729.1:245070-282422 GCF_000164805.1 Carlito syrichta | reverse complement strand
GTTGGAGTCTCACTATGTTGCCCAGACTGTAGTGCAGTGGTCGCTCCCAGCCACCGCAGCCTCGACCTGCTGGGCTCCGGCGATCCTTCCTCCTCAGCCTTCCGAGTAGCTGGAATTATAGGCATGTGCTACCACGCTCGGCTGATTTTTTGATTTATTGTAGAGATGAGGTCTTGCTGCCCAGGCGGGTCTCGAACCCGCGGGCTCAGGCAATCCACTCACCTCAGCCTCCCAAAGGCGCGGGATTACAGGCTGAGCCGCCGAGCCCGGCTGATTTGTGGTATCTTAATAAAAAGTGGCTGGGCAGTAGCTTATGCCTGTAATCCCAGCTCTTTGGGAGGCTGAGACGAGAGGATTGCCTGAGCCCATGCATTGGAGACCAGCCTGAGCAACATGGTGAGACCTCATCTCTACAATAAATCAATAAATTAGCCATGTGTGGTGGGCACACACCTGTAGTTCCAGCTACTTGGAAGGCTGAGGAGGAAGGATCTCCTGAGCCCAGTGGGCCGAAGCTGCATTGACCGTGAGAGTGCCACTGCATTCCAGTCTGGGCGACAGAGTGAGACTCTAACTCAGAAAAATAAAATGAAAATAAAAAACCACCCCAGTAAAAGTGATTTCCTCTCATTATTGTGTTTCTGTGATTCATGTTGTTTACATGTGGCTGCAATTTACTTTGCAATATAGCATTCCATTAGGTGAATATATAGCAACTTACCATTTTTCTTTTGGACATTAGGATTGTTTCCAGATTTTTTCTGTTACACACAGTATGACTAGAGATATTTATGTGTGTGATTCTTGATACACCCGTTCAAGAACTTTTCTGGGTTCTATGCCTACGATGGAGTTACTGAGTCAAAGATATGTGAACGTTAACTTTATAACATAGTGCCAAATTGTTTCATAAAATGATTCTGCTAGTTAGATCAGCAGGCTCTAATAATCGCTATGGTTCTGCCTCTTTGACAACATTTTAATTTTTTCTGTCTGGTATATGCAGTAATAACTTCGTTTTTGTTGGCATGACCTTAATAAATAAGAATTGGTGCTATAATAATTCTTTCATCATCTTTGCTGAGTAGTACAGATTGAATTTCTTTTTTCCTAGTAAGATAAATTATGTTGACCTTTAATACACCAGCCACATTTTATTTGTCAGTATTTTATTACTTTTTATACTTTGGCAAACTCATATCTATATTTGAATATAATATCATAATATTTAAATACATGCTTTCAAATATGTAAAATATAGCAGCTTTGTTTTAAAAATTTTATTTTATTAGATGTAACATGCATTTTAGGATTAACTTCTTTTTTTTTTTTTTATTTTAAAGCACAAATTTTCAAAAGAATAACCCAGTGCATAAATTAACTGAAGAGGAGCTGCTGGCGTTTACATCAGTGAGTCATGTCTTTTTTCTTTCCATTTCATTTTTTTTCTTGTAAATTATTTTGCCTCTGGTATGTTCTTGCCTCAAATTGTTCATGTTGAAATGCTGCTTTCTAAGGAAATTAAGGGGGGAAATAAACCTCATTTTAGCTTCTAAGTCACAGTGTCTTGCTGCTGATTTAAACATAACCGTTTTTCTTTGTACTTGCTTAGATTTGAAAGGAGTAACCAAATATTTCTTGTTCATTGTGTTATTCTGGGGACTATGCTACTCTTTTGCACATAGTAGGTGCTCAGTAAATATTTGTTGAGTCTATAACTCGGATGCCTAAAACTTAGGTTGATGCCTGCATGGACATGGTGAGAAAGAGTGGGTATGGAACCAGGGTAGCATGGGTGAGAAAGGTCAGAAGGAGGGGTGTCCAGGGCAGGGATGCTCATCTGTGCTCAGCTGTGTGGAGCTTCAGGCGAGAAGAGGGGACTGGAGGAGAAGAGGGGACTGGAGCAGCCGTGGGAGTTGACAGTTGGGAGCACATTGCTTTCCTCTGGGCCAGCATTGGAGGACTGTCCATCTGGATCGCTGCCTCATTACTGAGGGTTAAGAGGGAATGGGGTATAAGGAAATAAAGCTGTTAGTCAGGGAGCACAGCTATGGAGGAGTGACCGTGCAAAGGAGGCCAGGTCATGGAGATTTGAGGACTTGAGATCAAGGAATGGTTATTAAGAAAGGTCATGGAGGGAGGAGTCAGTCAGTATCTTTTTGTCTTTATAGATTAAAAAAGGTACAGTGTCCTTTCAGTGCATACAGTTTGCTTAAGGTAAATCACTTTTTCTTTTTTTTTTGAGTTGGAGTCTCACTCCGTCACCCAGACTGGAGTGCAATGGCCGGGTGCGGCCACCGCAGCCTCGACCTGCAGGGCTCCTGTGATCCTTCCACCTCAGCCTTCTGAGTAGCTGGAACTGCATGCGCGCGCTACCACACCCAGCTCATTTTGATTTATTGTAGAGATGAGGTCTCGCCAAGTTGCCTAGGCAGGTCTCAAACCCCGCAGGCTCAGGCAATCCACTCACCTCAGCCTCCCAAAGGTGCAGGATTACAGGCTGAGCCACCGAGCCCGACTGGTAAATCACTTTTTCAAAGGCATTTTTAAGATCGTAGTTAGGAAACAGGTTAGGATTCTGATGTTTTCTTCCTTTGTTATTTTTCAGATAAGACTTTTCTCTGATCAAAAGGAAAAGCTTGTTTTATACTGTGATGCAGATTTTGCAGATGACTGTGTCCTACATTCACTCTTGGTCAGGTGTGAATCTTTGGAGTCCCCTGGGTGCCTGTATTCTCTTTCCACTTCAGTATTCTTAAAACTCTGCGGTGTGTTGTATCGTTGGATCATGTTTGTTATTGTATGTGGAAATGTCCCTATTTATTCATTACATGTGCTATAAGGAAATTGACAAGTGTTACCTTTTTTTAAAGGGCATATAAAATGTATTATGTGCCTTTCACTTACTCCTTCAGTTAATACCTGTTATACTTAACATATACAGGCATCATGTTGGTCATTGGGATACGGCAGTAAGCAAACTCTTTTCTGGCGCTTAGATGAATTTACATTCTTATGTGGGAAATATGTAGCAGATGAAGAGAGAACTAGATATTCAACAGAAGTGCTAAGGGGAAACATAATGCAGGCTAGGGGACAGAGGGGACATGGGTGTTTCAGACAAGGTAATCCGGTAGGATGTCAGCGGGAAGGTGACCCTGAAATGGATCTGCGTGAAGTAAGGGACAGGGAAGGCCATGGAGGGTCTGGAGTGGCTGTGAGCTTGAGTCAGGGTAAGGAAGTACAGAGCTGGATGGGGACAAGTGTCCAGGTGACACATGGTGACCCGGAAGCTTGGCTTTCTCTGATGACCAAGGGAAACAGGGACGGGGCATATGAGAGGAAATGTCCCTGCTGGCCTCCCATGGAGAGGTTGGTCAGTGGTGGCATCTTCTTGGAATTGGTCTCATAAGTGGTTTATCATGTTATATACATTATCACAGTTATCCTGAAAAGACACTAAAACACTCTTATTTTGCATTCAGACATTTCATTTTTTCCACATGTCTTGCGGGTGGGGACATTTTTCTTTCCTTCCTTTAAAATGTGTCTTTTTAAAACTCATTCTTGCTCCACTGGACTGTGAGGTACTTCTAAAGTCACTAACAGGTGACTTCTGATGGTAGGTGACATGTTGTTCCAAACTTTCCATGAAGGTCATGAATTGAGGTTTTCCCCAAGGGCTTTCTGCCGCCTCATTTTCCTGCTCTCTCTTCTCCTCTCACTCTCTCCCAAAGTCAGAACTGACCTGAGGATTGGTGTCTTTTTGGAGGAAAGCTGTTTGATGACGGTGACTCACTGTGCCAGGCCTGACTCTTCTAAAGACATGAGTTTGTTAATCCCAAGTACATCTTTTTTTTTTTTGAGTTGGAGTCTCATTCTGTCGCCCAGACTGGAGTGCAGTGGCCACTCCCGGCCACCGCAGCCTCGACCTGCTGGGCTCCGGCAATCCTTCCGCCTCAGCCTTCCAAGGAGCCGGAATTGCAGGCATGCGCTACCACGCCCGACTGATTTTTTGATTTATTGTAGAGATGAGGTCTCCCCAGGCGGGTCTCGAGCCCGCGGGCTCAGGCAATCCACTCACCTCAGCCTCCCAAAGGCTCGGGATAACAGGCTGAGCCACCGAGCCCAGCTCCAAGTACATCTTTAATTAGTGAGGCGTAGGACAAGAAGCTTCCATGCAAGGAGATTTTTGGGAGCCCATGTGTGCTTCAAGCTCTGCACCAATCTCCACTCCCCCTTTAAAGATCCTAGTTGAAACATACAAAATACGCCAGAGAGACCCAAGGCAGCCCTCGTCAACTCTTCCCTTCATGTGCCAGTCCTTCCTTTTATCCTTTCTTTGTGTGGGTACTGAAGTAGACAATATGATGAATTAAAAGTGGCCCCTAGTTTTTTTTTTTCCTTTTGAGTTGGAGTCTCACTCAGTCGCCCAGACTGGAGTGCAGTGGCCACTCCCAGGCACCGCAACCTCGACCTGCTGGGCTCCGGCGATCCTTCTGCCTCAGCCTTCCAAGTAACTGGAAATACAGGCATGCGCTACTACACCCGGCTAATTTTTTGATTTATTGTAGAGATGAGGTCTTGCCAAGTTGCCCAGGCGGGTCTTGAACCCGCGGGCTCAGGCAAATCACTCACCTCCCAAAGCGCAGGATTACAGGCTGAGCCACCAAGCCGGCCGGCCCCTAGTTTCAATGAAGGAAGATACTTTGTATCTTATATAACTGCAAAGGAGTGCAAATGGCCCTGACTAAAGATAGTTTGCCTTACGATTTTTTGGAATTTGCAGTGGTGTGAAAGTGATACGCATTCGTAGTAACTGTACTCGGAGTTCCCATGCAGCCCTTCTGCTGATCACTTTCAGTGCAGTGTTCAGTACATGACATGAGATATTCAGTACTTTATTATGGAATAGGATTTGCGTTAGATGCTTTTGCCCAGCTGTAGGCTAATGCAAGGGTTCTGAGCACCTTTAAGGTGGGTGTGGCTAATCGAGGATGTTTAACAGGTTAGGTGTGTTACAGGCATTTTTCACTTAGGATATTTTCAGCTTACGATGGACTTAACCAGGATGCGTCCCCATTGTGTGGCGAGGAGCATCTGTGCTTGAGACGGGAGGTACCACCTTTCGGTGCTGGCCACGTCTGAATTCTTGCACTTTTATCTGTGCTTCTCTTGCTGTGAGGGCTGTGTTTTGGCTTATATTATAACAATGTATATGTCTTTTTCTTTTTTTTTTGAGTCAGAGTATCATTCTTTCACCCAGGCTGGAGTGTAGAGGCACGTTCACGGCCACCACAGCCTCGACCTGTTGGTTTCAGGTGATCCTTCCACCTCAGCCTTCCAAGTAACTGGAACTACAGGTGCGTGCTACCACGCCCAACTAATTTTTTTGGTTTACTGTAGAGATGAGGTCTTGCCATGTGCCCAGGCTGGTCTTGAATCCATGGGCTCAGGTAATCCTCTTGCCTCTGCCTCCCAAAGCACTGGGATTGCAGGCATGAGCCCCTGCACCAGGCTTGTGTATGTCTTTTTCTTGCAAGAGTATAAACTTCCAGCTTTAGAGACTGGGCTCTGTTCTTTTCTAGGTCCTTTGCAAGGGCCTGTGCTTACTCATAGTGTGTCTCAATAAATGCATGCAGAGTAAGAGGAAAAATGAAAGCTGGGTATTACAATCCCCCTACTGGGAATATACCCGGAGGAACTCAAATCACTCTATGAAAAAAATAACTTGATGAACTACGACGCAGCCGCAAAGAAGGACAAAATTGCAGCAGCTTGGATGGACTGTAATACTGTGTGATCTATCACAGAAATAAAGAACTGAGTATCACATGTTCTCACTAATAAGTGGACCTTGAACAATTATCATAATACTATAAGAAAAGGATTGTCAGTAGTGTGTAACTGCCAGGGGCAGGGGATGGGATTAGCAGTTGTGAGATTCTTCTGGGGGTGGGAGGGCATTAAAAGAAAAATGAAAAAGAAAAAGAAAACCAGGAGCTATGGCCCAGAGGAGGGCAATTTCTGTTCTGGGCGGCATCACTCCGCTCAGCTCTGTGACTTGGGAAGCCCTGTTTGAGCAGGGACAGCCCCTCGTTCATCTTTCCCTTCTGTAAAATGGGGCAATAAGTGATGGACCCTTTTCCCCACACCAGTAACATCATTTGAAGGCCACACTGCCGAATGTATGAGAATGAGCTCTGGAGTGGCTGGAGGCTGGTCGCTGTGGCGTTCCGTGACGAACCAGGCCACCCCCATTTGTAGGAGAGCATTCCTGTTTTCAAGCAGCCTAGATGGGTCGGACCCATTTGGAAATGGCCGCAGATGTGGAAGAGAAGAGAACAGAGAGGAAAGAAACAGCAGAGTCTTTCTTGCTGGGCATCTGTTTCCGGCTCTAGCAACAGCTCGGTGGCTTGGGTGGGACGGGGTTGTGAACCGTTTGAGGCTGTGAGGTGTCCTCTTCTGCTTGCAGAAGAGTGAGAGTAGTGCAAGTCTTGTGGCTCCTGGCAAAGCTTGTAAGCTTGGAAGCATGTGGAGAGATGGGGACTGCGGCTGTGTGGTATTTGGTAAATACTTATCAACTAAACAAAGGAATGGCTTATTGGTCCTGAATTTTGTTCAGTTTTGATGAACTATCCAAAAGTTTACTAAGATAATGACAAAAGCCCTTTTTCAAAGACATTTTGGCAGTGTTTTCATGTTCGTGCTACGTGTTCATATACATGTGAAATACGTTGGGAAATGCTTTGATTCAGCAAAGTCAGAAACTTGTCCTAAGAGGAATAGCTTTCCTTAAGGTTGTCATAATGTGGTGCTGTTTCTGAGACATTAAGTCTGCATGTTTCAGAAAAATTGACTGAGTCATGGTAAAAATAAGCCATATTGTTCTCTCAGCTTGTTAATTTAAAATTAGCTGTGTTGTCTACGTTATTTCCTTTCAGATGAGCCAAGTCAGTGACATTCAGTAACGTTTTTAATTTCCTTTCATTGTTTTAAACGGGAACAATTTAGCGAATTCATACAGGTGTTTCAGTTTTCATTGGCAAAGGTTTGTTTAAGTGTGAATTGGCATTGGCAGCTTGCCTTCAGACAGTCCCAAGGTCTCTAAATGGAAGACGGAAAAAGACCTTTGGAAATTGCACATTATACTGATTGTGTGTGTTTTCTGTTTTGCTGTTGTTTTTACAGCTATTTGATAAATGCTTATCTATGACCTCAACAGTTTTCTAATCATCTTTACCCATTAAAATAATCACCTACTTTTCAACTAGGGAATGCTCATTTCTTAATGTATTCAGATAGGCAATAAAGCCGTGAGTTCGTGGGGTACTCCTGAGAGTTAATTACTTCAGAAGAACTTCACAGCGTAGAAGAAGCACAGTGACACCTGAGCAAGACAAAACCATGCCTATGCGCGTCATGGTCAGCTGGCAAACATAAAGCATCAAGGGAATGTCTTGAGAGCACACAGAAAAGGAGAGGGAGCAATCATTGCAGAGGCCTTGACCTTTCCGCTGGGAACCATGCTGCTTAGTTTGTCTGCTCTTTTTTGTAGCTCTTTCAAATCAGAACTGACCTGCTGACTGATCACCTTTCCCCCCCCCCCACAGATAACCGTGTCTTAAGGTTAATGCTTACTGTGAATGTCTCTTCCAGCCATGTTGGAGTAACTGGTTCTAGACTCGAATTTCCATTGTCAACAGCTACAAGACTAGCCAAAATATGACACAGCAATGCATTAAAATGATAATAAGTCATGACCAAGTAGTGTTTATGGGTTTAATATGAAACAATGCAATTCACCTTACTAGTATAGTAAGGGAGGAAAAGCTGTATGATTGTTTTAATAGAAATAGAAAAACCTCTTACAAAATTCAACACCTGACTAGGAATAGAGAGGAATGTCAACCTGAGAAAGTGCCGCTATGAAGACTCTGTAGCTGAAACCATTTTGGTGACAAGTAAGCTTCCTTCCTAGGCTCAGGAAGAAGGCAAGGCCACCTGCTTTCCCACTTCTGTTCTCATTGGACGGGAGCCTCACTTTAGTGCAGGAGACAAGATGAAGATATAAAAGACATGCAGATCAGAAAGGAAGATGTCAAGCTGTCTCTGGGCATGGGTGGCATGATACTAGTTTTCTGCAGGATCAGCGTGAAAGCTACCAGAGCCAATGAGCAAGGTCTGAGAGTATAAGGTCCACATTAAACAGTCAGTGATGGCTGGGTGCGGTGGCTCACACCTGTAACACTTGCATTTTGGGAAGCTGAGGCAGGAGAGTTAAGGCGATTTATTTTGCACGTTTATTGCTTTGTTAAAAGGTTTTGTATCATGTAAAAGGTTTAGTAGATCGAGTGTCTATTGTATAATGAATGGCTGTTTATTGTAGAAAACTTGGAAAATACAGGAATGGAAGTCTTTAAAAAAGTTTTTTTGGTAGAGATGGGGTCTTGCTATATTACACAGGCTGGTCTTAAACTCCTGACCTCAAACCATCCTCCCACCTTGACTTCCCTTGGTGCTGGAATTACAAGTGTGAGCCACTGTGACCAGATCTTGCAACTTTTCTGAAGGAGATAATAGATTTTTAAAAATCTGAAATTTACAAATTAAAAGAAAAACCCACTGGGCATGGTGACTCACACCTGTAATCTCAGCACTTTGGGAGGCGGAAGTGAGTATCTTGACTGAGGCCAAGGGTTCAAAACAAGCCTGGGAAACTTGGTTAGATCTCATCTCTATAAAAAATAAAAAAATGAGCTGGGCATGGTGACGCACGACAGTAGCTCCAGCTACTTGGAAGGCTGAGGCTGAAGGGTTGCTTGAGCCCAGCAGGTTGAGGCTGCTGTAGCCATGATTGTGCCACTGCTCTTTAGTCTGGGCGACTGGATAAAAAAAAAAAAGTGGTACATATACATGATGGAATATTACACAGGCATAAAGAAGAACAAAATTTAAAAAAAAAGAACAAAATTATGAACTTTGCAGCAACTTGGATGGATTTAGAGTCTATAATACTCAGTGACCTCTCACAGAAACAAAGAACTGAGTACCACATGTTCTCACTTATAAACGGACCCAGAACATTTACCATAATACTATAAGAAAGGGATTGGCAGTAGATGGAAACTGCCAGGGATGGGGGGTGGGGGAGGACATGACATCAATAAGAGTACCTGATCTCAAACCAGGCAAAGTAGGGACCAGAGGTAGGCCCAGACTTTGCCTGTATGATGACAACTTGTATACCTAATCCTGAATTGTACCCCATTATTTTAAAATAAAAAATAGTAATTAAAATAAAAAACCTCTGCTAGGTACATTATTCAGAAAATGAGCAAAGTCCACCATTGCCTCATGGCTAGATAACCATTCTTATTTTGGGTTGAAGATAAAAACAGCCGGGCTCGGTGGCTCAGCCTGTAATCCCACACCTTTGGGAGGCTGAGGTGAGTGGATTGCCTGAGCCCGCGGGTTTGAGACCCGCCTGGGCAACTTGGGGAGACCTCATCTCTAAATAAGTCAAAAAAAAAATTAGCCGGGCATGGTAGCACGTGCCTGTAATTCTGGCTACTTGGAAGGCTGAGGTGGAAGGATCGCCGGACCCCAGCAGGTTGAGGCTGCAGTGACTGGGAGCGGCCACTGCACTCCAGTCTGGGTGACAGAGTGAGACTCCAACTCCAAAAAAAGATAAAAACAGGCTCTGCAGAACACACCCAGGTCACTGTTGACCTTCTGTTTCTTTCTAGGTGTCAACTGTGTCTTGCCTCAGAACTCTCATTCCTGCTAGATCCAGTACTTTCCAGGGACCTCTCTGCTTTTGGCCAGTACCTTTCTTTGTAGGTGTTGTACTGGTGGGTGATCTTAGTAGCATAGGAAATTGGGAAGAGTTGAGAAATAAACCTAGAGAGATAGATTAAACACAAGAAGGGGGATGAATGGACCAGAGATCAGAGACTTCCACTCTGGTAACATGGCCGGCAAGGTGTTTTGAGAGACCCCCTGCTCACAGGTAACCCCCATAGGAAGCCCTGTGGTGGGGCTTATGTTCCCAGATAGGAGAAGTATGCAGGATGGAGGATAAGATGGGTGATGTTAGATATTAAGGAGTCCTGTTCGAACTCATAACTTCACGTTTCTGGTTTTGGCCATCTTTGAAGCTAAAACCCATAGGCCTTTGGACATTATGAGTTGACATGGTGTTAAAAGGTGAAGAGTTTAGCCAGAAAGTAGCTCGTGTGTTTTAACTAGACCTACTTTCCATGGCGGCGTGGAAGGTACAGCTGGGCAAGCAGGTGACCTGACCTCCCAGAAGGCAAGAGGGTTTTCTTTTTTGAGGCAGCCACATGACCGACAGAGCCCTCTATCTGGTGCCTTTGCTTACTATATGAAAATCTTTATCGCAGGCAAGAGAGTTTTAAAAACTTAATAGTAGAAAATTCAGAATCCCAAGATTTGCCAAGCATGCTACTAGATACGTGGAAGAAATAGATACTTCTTCATGGAACTCGCCTGCATGGAATTTTTTAATTTAACCCAGATCAGATAAATGTGTGAAAATATAATTAGTGATACTAGGCAGTTTACACTACAGATTGAAAACCTAGATAAGTAAGTCCCTGAGTTGCTAAGAAAGAAAGCGTGTATCTAGGCCCAGCAAAGAAAGCTTTGTCCCCAAGGGAGGACTCGAGTTGGCCCTTGAAAGCCAACTGGGGCCAGGCAGAGCCAAGCAGAATGAGCAGAGGCCAGGAGCCAGGAGTCAGCTGGGCTGGCTCCTTCAGTGTGTTGGAAGAGATGTGGAGTTGCAGTGAGACTCAGGGACACATCAATTGGAGACAGTTTTTAAATGGCCTGAGAACAAGGGTCGGGGCTGGGACTGCTAGTCCACTTCTCCAGGGGGTCAAACCTAGATTCCACTTGGAGTTTTAAACTTACTGTCATTTGGTACTGATTTTAAAATTGAATGCTCCCAGGCCAAATGTGGTGGCTCACACCTGTCTTCCAGCACTTTGGGAGGTGGAGACGAGAGGATTGCCTGAGTCCAGAGATTTAAGACCAGCCTGGGTAACTTGGCAAGACCTCATCTCTTCAATAAATCAAAAAATTAGCCAGGTGTGGTGGTGCATGCCTGTAGTTCCAGTTACTTGGAAGGAAGGCTGAAGCAGAAGGATCTTCTGAGCCCAGCAGGTCGAGGCTGTGGTGGCCGTGAGCATGACACTGCACGCCAGCCTGGGTGACAGAGGGAGATTCCGACTCAAAAAAAAAAAGTATGCTCCTTTAAGTAGATTATTCAAAAGGAAGAGCATTCTGCTTTTTCTAGTATCTCTTCGTTTCCTGCTTTCTCAGCCAGTCTGACCTGGGTAGGCATCTCCGATGTGGCTTCAGTGTAGCCAAGCAGTTAGGTACAAGGAGAGCCCGGAGCCACGGTGCCACGGTGATTATGTTCAAGGAACAGACCAGTTGTCTGTCATCTAGATGGGTCCTAGTGACCTTTGGAAGAAGATTATTTGAAATATGCCCAGTGATAAGAACGAAAAGGCAATTTTTTTCTTTTTTTTTTGAGTAGGAATCTCACTCTGTTGCCCATGCTGGAGTGCAGTGGCATGCTCATGGCCACCACAGCCTCGACTTGCTGGACTCAGGTGATTCTTCCACCTCAGCCTTTAAAGTAGCTGGAACCACAGGCACACGCCACCACGCCTGGCTAATTTTTTGATTTATTGGAGAGACAGGGTTGCCCAGGCTGATCTCAGCCCATGGGCTCGGGCAATCTACTCTCCTCGGCCTCCCAAAGTGCTGGGATTATAGACGTGAACCCCCACGCACGGCGGCAATTTATTTTTAATAGAAACAGCACTCCTGAGCCTCTTGGATGGTGGGATCAGACATTTTCTTTGCCACTTTTCTGGGGCATGAGGGAAATGTTGCATATAGTGGGCAACTGTTAGCTGAATAAAATAAAAAGACTCTCTGTATGTATTTATATAGCTTGCCATGTGTGGAGATTTACTTTCTAGTGTGAGTTTAAGTGGTGTTCACTGGCTTTCCCATTTCAAGCAGGTAGCGGAGTTTCCTTGGATGTTGGTATGACTATCTGCTCAGGTGGTTTACCTTCTTTTTTCAGAGAGAAAAACAGGCTTTATTTCTGAACTGTTTTTAAATTAATTAGTTTAAAAATTAACAACATTGAATATTAACAAACATCATTGTTTTTCAGTGCTGCCTTTAGGAGAATACAATTTATGGAAATGGCTTAAAAGGCTAGAAAAATACTGTTGTGCAGTATTTACAACTTGCTTTACCAAACAATAATAAGTAAGACATTCAAGCATGGGGGATCTTTTTCTCTGTTGTTATTGCCTCTTCACGTATAATAATTATTCATTTATTTTAACCAACTATCTCAGGATCAGTAGAGCTTACCAAATAATTTTTGAATGAACAGTTTTGTTACATTGTCTGGTACATTTTCTAAGCAACTACGAATTTATTTTACTTCTACGTTTAGAATCAGATTAGTGGTTCTTCTATTTATCTATCTGTAAAGCAGAACAAATTTTCTCATAGACAGTATACATACTTCTGTGAAAATTTGGATCTAAAAAAAAAAAGCATTTAAAATTTGTCTAAGTTAGGCCGGCATGGTGGCTCGTACCTATAATCCCAGCACTTTGAGAGGCTGAGGTAGGAGGATCTCTTGAGCCCTGGAGTTCAAGACTAGCCTAGGCAGCATAATATCTTTACAAAAGCAATAAAAAAATTAGCTGGGAGTGGTGGCATGCACCTGCAGTCCCAGCTACTCGGGAGATTGAGGCAGGAGAATGGCTAGAGCCCCGGAGACCAAGACTGTGGCAAGCTGTGATTGTGCCTCTGCACTCCAGCCTGGGCAACAGAGTGAGATCCCACCTCAAAATATTTATATATAAAATAAAATGTGTCTTAATATAAAAATACCACCTCCCATCTTGTTAACACTTATTAAATCAGATTTGTAAATGTTTACACTGATCATTTTTAAATCGGCTGAATATGTAATTTGTACATGGGATTAAGTGAACTATTTTAAATCAACTTCAAATTACTAAAATTTCAGGTGGTGTATCTCAAAGTGGGAGGTGCCTATTAAGGCTTTCAGAGCAGTGGTCTCTTATCTGTCTCCCTTTTGTTCTTAGAATATCTTCTTACATTCCTTATCCACAGTTGCTGAAGTGGATTGATCCCTTAATTTATAAAACATTGTAACTATAAATAAAAGAAATATTACTAGAGTTGATTTCAATATTCACAACAATCATAAAAATATTGAGCACATGAAAAGGTATACCTGAAAAGGTTTACTGGCTCAGTGAGTGACTCTTTATAGATTCTGTTCAGTGGGAGTTGAGAAATGAGAAAACTTCTCTGAAAACAGGCACCCTGATGTCATCATCTCACATGTGTGGCTTCTTGCCTCGCTGTGACGCAGAGCAATGGTGGGGGCTCCATCTCGGGGCTGCAGATGGCAGAAGGTTCTTTAGTAGGGTCCTCACCTGGATTTTTATCCAAATACTGCCAATCTAATGAGCAGATATTTCATCAAGTGACTGTAGTTAATAGACTACATGGTTAAAAATAAGACAGCGCTTACAGCTATGTGATCCCACATGGTGGATCTAGGGTGGTCACATTCACAGAGATTAAAAGCCGAATGAGGGTGGCCAGGGACTAGTAGGGAGGGAGAGTGAGACTTGTTTAATGGTGTAGAGTTTCAGCTGCAGGATGAAGCGAGTTCTGAAGGTTGCTTGTACAGCAGCGTGAAAGCACTTCACATTCTGTACTGTGAGCTTAAAATTATTAAGATGGCAAATTTTATGTTATGTGTGTTTTACCACAATTTTAAAAAATTAAAAGAAAAAGCATTTGTAACAGTGTAAAAAAATCCCCATCAAATTCCTAAGAGAAAGCCTGTTAAAAGATTTATGAAGTCTCTATGGCATTATTCAGAGAAATTAGTGGAAACAGAAATAAATGGAGGGCTAGACCTTGTTCATGGAGGAGTCCATATTTTAACGTTTCAGTCTCTCCAAATTAGCCTACATAATGGATACAACTCTTAACAATATGTTGGCAGTTTGATTTTGTTGTTGTTTGTTTTTGTGGAACTCAGCTGACTTTAAAATCCATATGGAAATGCAGAGGGTGAGAGCAGCTCAGGCTGTCTCAAGGAGCAGCAGAGCTGAGGTCTGAGATTGCTGGGTAGAGCAGGACCTTGGTGAAGATGGTACTGATCAAGACCGTGCTTATCCCGTGGGTCCTTGGACAGGCGGCGGTGGCATCACCTGGGCGCTTGTTAGACATGGACTTTCTCTGGCTGCACCCTAACATCCTATCGAATCAGAGCCTCTGGGGTTGGGGTCAAGGTCTCTGTTTTCATGAGCTCTCTAGTTATTTTTATGCACTTTAAAGTTTGAGAAACACTGAATTAAGACACTTTGGCACGGAAATACAAACCACCCAGTGGTCTAGAAACAGATCCGTATGCATATGGTTCATTTGGTTCATGATGAAGGTAGATTGCAGTACTGCAGAGAAAGGTGGACTTTTCAATAAATGGCACCAGATAACTGACATAGCCACATGGAACACAAGGTCTTCACCATAAAGCATATGACATATAAAAACAGTTTCAGACAGATCAAATCTCTAAAAGTGAAAAGCAAAACTCTAAAGCTTTTAGAAGACAAATGTAAAACCTCTTTGAGACCTTAGGATACAAGAGCTCTAACCATAAAGCAAAAAATTATAAACTATACTATGTTAATGTTAAGCACATCTTTTTTATCAAAGTTACCATTACTATTTGTAAAGCACTTAGACCAGGGCCTGACCAGCACATCGAATGTGTTATGCAAGTGTTTATTAAGTACAAATAATTACATAATAAAACAGCAAAAACAGGAGACATGGATCCACAGCAAATAACATCCTGGTTGAGAACCATTGTTGTAGAAGTTTTACAGTGAGTAGTTCCTGTGTTTCCTTCGGAGCAAGAGGCTAACCCTTCAGTTATCCAGGCTTTGGTCATCTCTGTTACTTAGGACCAGTTTTGGAGCAGACTATTCAGAAATGTTCAGAGCATTTCTGAGAAATAAATGTGAATCGTTGGGGTTAAGGTTTTAGTGGTTAAAAATTTAAATACCTGTAGGGTTCAGGCAGGCAATCCAAATGAGTACAGTGGTCTGGCATGGTACCATAAGGAGCTGTAGGTTGAAGACTTCTTGCTAACCTATCACGGGAGTTTGGAGTTATGAATGAATGTAACCAAAGACAATGCTTTAAATGATCTTAACCTAATAGTTGTTAAAGTTTACTACACTTGAGAATTACCTGGGGAGTATTAAAAAAAAAAAGACTCTCAAGAGATTTGATGTACTTTTAAAAATTACCAAAAGTTTCTCAGGTGCTTCTAATGAGTACCTAGTTTTTGAATGATTACTTGTACTAGCTAGGAGGTTCCACACCTGACTTTAGAAACAAGCAAAGGATCAAGGCTGGCATCAATTTTCAGACAAACAGATGCTTCCTCTTTATTCCAGTGATCTTTATGCAAAGGATCACCTAGAGACAACACTGGGTTCCAAGCCTTTGTCAGAGAGAGTTTCCGTTGTGTTCCTTACACTAGGTGGTCTCATTTATCACAATATATTTTGTCCCTGTTTTCACTCACTTAGTACTTGCACCGTATTTCCCACTGCGTTTGTGGCCATATTTAGTAGTTTCTCCTACATTTTCTGAATTGTTGGCAGACACAACTTTCTCTGAGGTTAGGTTTGAGTACGTGCATATTCAGGTTTTTTGTAGGTTGGTATTTGTTAAGATGCTTCTTCTGGGAAAGTGTCTTAGCTAACATTGGAAACTCTTTATCCTAACCGAGGCCATAAAGTATATGTTTTTTGGGTTTTTTTTGAGCTGGTGTCTCACTCTGTCATCCAGGCTGGAGTGCAGTGGCATGCTGCTCACAGCCACTGCAGCCTCGACCTGCTGAGCTTAGGTGATCTTTCCGTGTCAGCCTTCCAAGTAGCTGGAATGACAGGCATGCACCACCACACCCGGCTAATTTTTGTGATTTCTTGTAGAGACGAGGTTCACCAAGTTGTCCAGGCTGGTCTCAAACCCCTGGGCTCTGGCAATCCTCTCACCTCGGCCTCCCAAAGTGCTGGGATTACAGGCCGGGCCACCGCGCCCAACCAAGGGTATATTTTAGAAGAGTTTTCTGTGATAGAGAGAGAAAACAGAATAACTTTTTGCCTTTTGTTGCTGAGATTTTCAAATATGTGTTCAGCTGTCTCCTGATATTTTTGTCCTATTCATGATGGACTTGCTCAGTGTATCCCTTCTTACTGCGGTCTTTTTTCCTCCTCTTTCATCAGTGTCTGCTTTCACAACCGAAGTTCTGGGCCATTCAGACATCAGCCTTGATCCTCCGGACAAAACTTGAACGAGGAAGTATACGCCGGGTGGAACGGGCCATGAGACAGACACAGGTAGGAATTAATGTGGCCATTCTTGTTTTTCTTCCAGCTCTCTGTTGCTATTGGTAAGCACACATGTGCGTTATAAATAAAAGGATGAGGTAGTTTGCATTTTACTCAAACACTTTGTTATTATTTAGAGTATAAGTGCTAGAATTGGACTTGTTGGCACCAAAGCCCAGCTCTGTCACTTAGTAGCTCTGTGACCTCAGTATTTAACTTCTGTAAGCCTCATTTTTATCATCTGCAAAAGAGGGTAATAATAATAACTAAGAGACCTATAAGAGTTAATAAAAAAGACATACAGTTACACAGTATACGTTGTATCAGGAAATAAAATTCATCCTGATGCAAAACTATTCAGTAATAAACTAATAAGCACATGCAAAATTAATCCAGATTCAGGCATCATTCTTCATTTAATACTAATGTTTATTTCGTCAAATAAGTCAGTAGCATTTAGTCTCGTTTACACAATGTTCAATAAACTATCCATGATGTAAATTTATTACCAAAAATTGGAAATACTGCAAAAGATAGAGGATTTCATAAATTTGATGTCTTATTCTGTGCTGCTTCAACGAAATGCCTAAGACTGGGTAATTTATGAAGAATAGACATGTATTTCTTTGCAGATCTGAAGTTGGGAAGTCTAAGATTAGACACCACCGTCTAGGTGTCCTCATGTGTGTGGCAGAATCGAAAGAGCAGAACCAGCCCCTCAGGCCCTTTCCAAGGGCCCCAGTCCCTAGGTCACCTCCTGTAGGCCCCATCTCTTAGTACTGTCACGTTGGCCTTTAAAAGTCTTGGCTTGTTAATTTGGGGGGACACGTTCAGAACACAGTAGTCAATGAAAGTGATTATTTTTTAAAGTTTATTTTTTATTTATTTTTTTTGAGTTGGACTCTCACTCTGTCGCCCAGACTGGAGTGCAGTGGCCACTTCCAGCCACCGCAACCTCTGCCTGTTGGGCTCCGGCGATCCTTCCGCCTCAGCCTTCCAAGTAGCCGGAATTACAGGCGCGCGCTACTACACCCGGCTGATTTTTTGATTTATGGTAAAGACGAGGTCTTGCTGCCCAGGTGGGTCTCGAACCCGCGGGCTCAGGCAATCCACTCACCTCAGCCTCCCAAAGATGCGGGATTACAGTCTGAGCCACCGAGCCCGGCTAAAGTTTATTTTGTGACCATTTCAAACCTACACAAAAGTTATAAGAACAGTACAAACCCCCACATCCTCTTTACCATGAGACCCTGCTCAGTTTTCAACTGTCCTGATAATGTCCTTTGCAGCACAGGGATCCAAGTATGGCATTTAGCTGTCCTTTCCTCTCAGTCTCCTTCAGTCTGGAACAATCCCCGGTCCTCCTTTGACCTTGCGGGTTTGATGTTTTTGAAGATTACTGGCTGGTTATTTTGAGACAGCCCTGCCATTTGAGTTCATCAGATATTTCCTTATGATTTGGTTCAGGCTATACAATTTTGGCAGTGATATGACAGAAGTGTTGTCATACACTTCTCCCCTTGGGCAGCATTTGATGATGTTCATTTATTGTGTCACTAGGGATGTTATTTGGTCACTCAGGTAAGCTTCTGTTTGTGAAATTTCTCTCAGTGTAAAGTTACTCTTTTCCCGTTGTAATTAATAAATATATGGGCGAGTAACTTTGAGATGGTCCTGTTTATCATCCAGTAAATAAGTAAACTAGTAAACGAAAACTTTCGTCCACTAGTTTTAGTTTACTTTTGCCCACTAGTTTTAGTTTACTTATTGATTTATTAGCATTTTTTACTTACCACTATGCTAACAAGAAGTTTGAATATTAATTGTTGTTTACATTTATTGTTGTTTCATAATTATTTCATAAGTTCTTAGTTCCATTCTAATGTAGGAGAAACATTTCTCCTTCTCATTATTCCTCCATGTGCTTATTTATTTGGGTTTGTTTGTTTATAGAGATGGGGTCTTGCTGTGTTGTCTAGGCTAGACTCAAACTCCTTGGCTCAAGCAATCCTCTCGCCTCAGCCTCCTTAAAGTGCTGGAATTACAGGCATACACCAACACATCTGACCTTTCTGGCAATTTTTTTTTTTTTGAGTTAGAGTCTCACTCTATCACCCAGATTGGAGTGCAGTGGCTCGCTCCCGGCTACCGCAGCCTCAACTTGCTGGGCTCCGGCTATCCTTCCGCCTCAACCTTCCAAGTAGCTGGAACTACAGGCATGCGCTACCATACCCAGCTAATTTTTGATTTTATTGTAGAGATGAGGTCTCACCAAGTTGCCCAGGTGGATTTTGAACCCGCGGGCTCAGGCAATCCACTCACCTCAGCCTCCTAAAGCACTGGGATTACAGGCTGAGCCACTGAACCCGGCTTTTCTTTTTTTTTTTTTTTTTTTTTTAACAAAGACAAGGTCTTGCTATGTTGCTCAGGCTGGTCTTGTACTCCTGGGTTCAAGCAGTCCTCTCCCTCAGCCTTCCAAAGTGCTGGGATTATAGGTATGAGCCACTGCACCCAGCCCATGTGCTTATTTATTTGAACACGGACTCAAGGATTCTAATTTCATTTGATGAGATGTACCTTATATTATTTATTTGTCTTACACTTAATTTTTTTTTTTTTTTGAGTTGGAGTCTCACTCTGTCGCCCAGACTGGAGTGCAGTGGCCACACCCGGCCACCGCAGCCTCGAACTGCTGGGCTCCGGCGGTCCTTCCGCCTCAGCCTTCCAAGTAGCTGGAACTACAGGCGCACGCTACCACCCTGCCCGGCTGATTTTTTGATTTATTGTAGAGATGAGGTCTTGCTGCCCAGGCGGGTCCTGAAGCACACTTAATTTTTAATTGTGACACAAGTTTAGCTCATTAAAATAAGATGAGCTTAAATATTGAGCATATTATTTGTTACTGTATTGAAAATAAATCCACTATCAGAATGCTATGGTCAAAGCAGGAGTGGATTTTCTCTGTATCAGAGAATGCTGATTTTAAAGCCACAATATCTGTCCTCCCGACTTCTTTACTATCACAGTAGAACCTCCTGAATCATATCCAGGCACAGGACTTCTTACCCTCCTTGGCAAGGAAGAGGGATCATGGGACAAAGATATCTCTGGTCTAAGGTGGTAACCCCAGTTCTCCTGTTTCCCAGCCAACAGGAAAGGACACAGTGTTGGGGAGCATACTATTCCCTTTTAAGGGCATGACCCAGAGATGTCTTGCAGGCAGCAGAGCCCCTTGACCAGTTCTGAGTCAATTTTGTCTTAGTCCATTTCTGCTGCTATAACAACACCTCAGAGTGGGTGTATCTTCATAAGTCAGTTAGAACTTTTCTGTAAGAAAGATTTGTTCCTCCTCTTCCATTGACTCAGTCAGTCATTTACAACAGTGTGGGCTCATGTATATTTATTTTTATACTTTGAGTTGTAATCAAATACCATTGACCCTTGAACAACATGAGAATTAGGGGCACTGACCTGCATGCAGTCAAAAATCCATATATACCTTTGACTCCTGAAAAGTATTAACTGCTAATAGTTTACTGTTGACTGGGAGTGTTATCGGTAATTTGTGAAGACATTTATTTCTCACAGTTCTGGAGGCTGGGAAGTCCAATGGCATGGCACCAACATCCCATGGCAGAAGAGCAGAAGGTGAGAGTGAGCATGTGGGAGAGAAAGCTCTTCTCTATAACTAAGCCACTCCCACCATCCCCTACTACAACAAAAACTGTGCTAATCCATTCAGGAGGGTGGAGCCCTCATTACTCAAGCACCTCCCAAAGACCCCACCTCCTAATACTTTTTTCAGATTTTGGAGCATTTCAGATTTCGAATTTTCAGATTAGGGATGATCAAAATGTACCTCGTTCCCCTGGTAGGATAGATATAGTGAGAAGAACATTTCATCTCTGCAGCACTCTTCCCCAAAACCCACAACCCCAAGCTGAGTATGAGAGGACATCAGAAAAACCCCACTGAGAGACATCCCACAAAATAGGTGCTCTTTAGAATTGTCAAGGTCATGGAAAAACAAGGATGGAGAAACCGTCACTGATCAGAGACACTGATGAGACGTGATGACCAAATGCAGTGTGGTATCCTGGATTGAATCCTGGGGCAGTTAAAGGACAGTGGAAATATTGGTGAAATACAAGTAAAGCCTATCGTTGAATGAATAGTAACATCCAAAGTTAATTCCTTAGTTTTGAAAAATATATCATGATTAGGTAATATGTGAACATTAGGAGAAATCAGGTGAAGAATATGTAGAAACTCTGTAGAGTATCTTTTCAAAATTTCTGTACATCTAAATATATTCCTAAATAAAAAGTTTATCTTAGAAAAAAAGTGCATTGCCGGGCTCGGTGGCTCAGCCTGTAATCCTGCGCCTTTGGGAGGCTGAGGTGAGTGGATTGCTTGAGCCCGCGGGTTCGAGACCCGCCTGGACAGCGAGACCTCATCTCTACAATAAATCAAAAAATCAGCCAGGCGTGGTAGCGCATGCCTGTAGTTCCAGATACTTGGAAGCCTGAGGTGGAAGGATCGCCAGAGCCCAGCAGTTCGAGGCTCTGGTGGCCGGGAGTGGCCACTGCACTCCAGTCTGGGCAACAGAGTGAGACTCCAACTCAAAAACAAAAAAACAAAAAAAATGCATCTTTAAAATAAAAAATTTTTTAAAAAAGGCAAGACAGGCTGGGCTCAGTGGCTCAGCCTGTAATCCCAGTGCTTTGGGAGACTGAGGTGAGTGAATTTCCTAAGCCCGGGGGTTCGAGACCCGCCTGGGCAACTTGGCGAGACCTCATCTCTACAATAAATCAAAAAAATTAGCTGGGCATGGCAGCGCATGCCTGTAGTTCCAGCTACTTAGAAGGCTGAAGTGGAAGGATTGCCAGAGCCCAGCAGGTTGAGGCTGTGGTGACCGGGAGCGGCCACTGCACTCCAGTCTGGGCAACAGAGTGAGACTCCAACTCAAATAGATAAATAAATAAATAAATAATTAGCCAGGCATGGTAGTGCGTGCTTGTATTTCCAGCTACTTGGAAGGCTCAGGTGGGAGGGTCGCCGGAGCCCAGCATGTCAAGGCTGCAGTGGCCGGGAGCGTGCCACTGCACTCCAGTCTGGGCGACAGAGTGAGACTCCAACTCAAAAAAAATAAAGAGAGCTTAAAATACATATATACAGCTCACCTGTATTAAAAATCTATTAGTTGCTAGGTTAAAAGCAGATGTTTATCTGGATTGAGTGAAGTTTTTGTTTTAAAAAAAGAAAAATATTTGTGAAAACAAAAACCGTGTTCCATTCCGGTAGCTCTCTCTGTGTAAGCCTACTGTTTGACAAACCAGTGAAAGGGCTACCAAGTGCTATAAATACTGGTGCTACTCACTTTGTTAGCAAACATTTGTTGAATTCTTAGTTTGTACCAGGTACTGTATTGGGTCCTGAGTATATTAAGATGATTAATACATAATCTTTGACTTCAAAGCACTTAAGCTCTGAGGACCACATTATTTGTCTTGGAATTATTTTATATTCCGCTTCTTTTTAGCCACCACCTCAGCCCTAGTATTTCTCTCAGCAAAATACTATACAGTCACCATATCTTCTTGCTTTTCTTTCTGTACAGTGTTCAGTCAGCAGACATCCTGTGGAGGGTCTCATGTGTGCTCAGCAGTTATCTCGTACTGTTGTTATCATTGTACCTTTTTCCCATACTTGCCATCTCATTTCAGGTCCTACTCTGTGATTGTCAGAGTCTGTTTTCTCCAGAAGGATGAGGTGGAGCTAGGGGTGCAGGCTGATAGCAGGTGCAACACCTGTTGAAAAGAAATACCAGGAGGCAGTATGGGGCTTAGGACAGGTCAAACTGAGGTGCTGGCCCCACAACTCCTGGGCGTTTCCCATCATGATGTCCCCTTGGCTGAAGTGGCCAGGCCTCCATTCTCTGCCTTCTCTTCCTCTCCCTTGATAGAAGCGCTTCAGGAAGGGGCACAGCCTCAGGCAAGGCCCTCTCTGTGCTGAGGTGACTCTGGCACAGCTGAGAGCCCAGGAGATCCGCACACCTGCTGCCCAGCTGGGCCCAACACAGGGCAGACAGGAAGGTGAAGGTGCAGTTCACAGTCAGCTTCTTCAGCCTCATGATGCATTGCCCCATTGTCTTACATGATATTTATTTATTTAGAGTCAGAGTCTCACTCCACTGCCCAGGCTGGAGTGCAGTGACATACTCATGGCTACTGTAGCCTTGACCTGCTGGGCTCAGGCAATCCTCCAATTTCAAACCTCCCAAGTAGCTGGAACTACAGGCACGTACCACCATGCCTGGCTAATTTCTTGATGTATTGTAGAGATGAAGTCTCACCAAGCTGCCTGGGTAAGTCTCGAACCCTTCGACTCAGGTAATTCTCTGGCCTCTGGCTCTCAAAGTGTTGGGATTACAAACGTGAGCCGCCATGCCCACCCTAAATTTTATGTATTAAAAGTTTATTTCACACAAAAACAGCAGAATGTTGAAATGACTAAAATGTTAATATGATCAAATATGCATATTTTATTAAAATAAGTATATAGTTTCTTGTTCAAGGAAACTATCTTTTTTTTTTTGCATTATAAAAAGCAGTTTGGCCCGGCTCAGTGGCTCAGCCTGTAATCCTGCACTTTGGGAGGCTGAGGTGAATGGATTGCCTGAGGCGGCAGGTTCGAGACCCGCCTGGGCAACTTGGCAAGACCTCATCTCTACAATAAATAAAAAATTAGCCAGGCGTAATAGCGTGCACCTGTAGTTCCAGCTACTTGGAAGGCTGAGTGGACGTATCGCCAGAGCCCAGCAGGTCGAGGCTGCAGTGGCCGGGAGCGTGTTACTGCACTCTAGTCTGGGCGACAGAGTGAGATTCCAACTCAAAAAAAAAAGCAGTTTGTCTTTTTGGGCAAAGTTTTGTTCTTCTTAATACAAATAGTACTGGAATACATTCACTCCGTAACAAAGGACACATTGGCCTAGATATTATTTGCTTTGTATTTCTTTCTTCCATTAACTGTGGCATATAAAATAATCAGGCCATCATTCATATTTCTTTTGTTGTGGCAAATTAAACTAAGTAGAAAGGTAAATCTTTGATGTGTTTATAAGCATATAGCTTTTCAATTCTAACCCTGCATTCATTGGAATTGTGAAGATTATGTTTTTAGATGTCAAATAACAAGAATGTGCTTGAGTGGAAAATGCGATTTAAAGGAAGAGTCAGATCACTGTGCTCGAGCATTTTGTCCTCGCCTGGTCCTTACCTTATCCTGGTCTCCGTTTTGCCATCCAGATGATGCGTTATCCAGGGAGCTGTGTGGCTCCCCCGCCTGTAGGGCACAGTTAAGGAGTTATCACTCCTGCCTCTCCAGGGTAGTGCCAAAGAAAAAACCTTTTTACTCCCTCAACCCTAGAGTTTTGGAAACTTGCCAGACCATGTGACAGGATGAATGTACAATTTGTCTCAGTTTCTGTCACTGTTGAGCCACTGAGCTCATAATGTGAACTTTTGCCAGTTCCTCTGATTCTGTTTGATATTACTGTTTGTTGAAGTTACTCCATCCTTGAAGAATAAGAGGAAAATCACTTTGAAATTACATGTATATATTGAAACAATGGTTTCTTAAAATTTTGTTTTAGTTTCTGTGAAGATGTATTTCCTTCCATGTCTGCATAAAGTGTTAACATGATAACCCTTGTTAAAGCTGGAGCAAGAATAAGCTAGAAGGGACCCAGAGAGAAAAGCTTAACCTTGTCCTGGTACATGTTGAGGAAGTGGAGGTGTGATGACATCAGGTGACTCGCCCTGGTTTGTCTGGCTCGTTGATGACCATCTGGACTGTACTTAGACAGTTGTAGACAGTTACATCAAAGTCTTCAATGGCAGAGCCTAAGGAATGGCAGATTAGGGGAGATTTCTTTTTTTTTTTTTTTTTTGAGTTGGAGTCTCACTCAGTTGCCCAGACTGGAGTGTAGTGGCTGCTCCCGGCCACCGCAGCCTCGACCTGCTGGGCTCCGGTGATCCTTCCGCCTCAGCCTTCCAAGTAGCTGGAACTACAGGCATGTGCTACCATGCCTGGCTAATTTTTGATTTATTGTAGAGATGAGGTCTCGCCAAGTTGCCCAGGCAGGTCTTGAACCCGCGGGCTCAGGCAATCCACTCACCTCAGCCTCCCAAAGGCGCAAGATTACAGGCTGAGCCACTGAGCCCGTAGGAGAGATTTCTAAGTGGGACTTGCCAGACTTAAGAAGAAAATGTTTCCTCACACCTGACGGTAAATCAGTGCAGATTATAAGATCCACAGAGGAAGAAGGAACTCCAAGTTGAAGATAATCTCATAGAAACAGCTCTACTTTTTGAAATTATTTTAGGCTGGAGTTCTTTATTGCACGTTCAAGGCAGTGGTGATATTGGTGATGATGAAGAAAGTAATGTTTATGGAAACACTTTGTTTTGGTGGCAGTGATTCAGAAACTGCTAGAATGAAAATGAGATTCTATCCCTAAGTATTTACACCCTGCCTACTTACCAGGGAGTAAGAAGTGGCACTCTTTTGTCATTCAGGCTTTTCCTCCCCGTCTCATCCGAATCCATAGATACAACATTTTCTTTATTGTGAGATCACATATTTTTCTTCTTTCCTTTGGTATGAAGAAAGTAATATATTCTGCGTATTCTCTGGCTTGAATGTATCCCCCAAAGTTCGTGGGTCGGAAACTTTATCCCCAGTGCAACAGGATTGAGAGGTGGGACCTTTAAGAAGTGATTAAGTCATAAGGGCTCAGCCCTCACTAATGGATGAATCCCAGTATCACAGGAGTGGGTTCATTATCACAGGAGTAGTTCCTGATGAAAGGAGTCGGTCCCTGCCCCTCTCTCAGTCTCTTGCTCTCATTCTCACTCTTGCTCCCTTGCACGCCTGCCTTCTGCCATGGTATTGTTAGGGTGGAGTAATGTTCGGCTGCTCCCCTTGATACCAGTAAATCAAAGGGGCAGGGAACTGGTAGAAAGAAGTTTATTTCTGAGTTCGAATCCAGGGAGCAGAACCAGACTCGAGGTCTTTCTAAAATGGTTCTGCTCACCCTCCAGGCTTTTGCAGTCCACTTTTATAGTCCAGAGTTGTGCGTACCTATATGTTAGCCACATGACCAGCAGAGCATTGTCTAGAACTTAAGTTACAGCTGCATTTTACATTTAGATAGTGACATTTAGAGTAAAGAAAGTTTACAAGGCCTGAGACATCATGCCTTACAAAAGTTATGCAAATCACAAGACTTGTGATTACATTGATACTATGTAGTTCAAAGAAAGGGAGTAAATGGGGATTTACATCTTTGGACATAGTCTGCTGGGAAGTCAAAGATCCCCTGAAACTACTTACTGGGAGTTCGAAGAAGACAAAGGGACTCTCAGTAATGTGCAGGAGTGCTTGAATCCCCCGCCATGCCCTTCTCTGGGGGCTGTGGCAATATGGAGGAACAATAGGGGGCCCTGTATCAGGGCTACGCAGCATGAAAGCCTCACCAGACACTGGCCCCTCTATCTTAGACTTTTCGGCCTCCAGAACTATAAGAAATAGAATCTCTTTATTATAGATTACCCAAGCTTGAATATTCCATTACAGCAACACAAAATGAGCTGAAACAACATATAATCCAAATATGAAACAATTAATCGAAACCGTATGCTTTCAAAGGGATCATCTTATTTATGTCCAAACCAAGGCAATTGTGGAAAAAATTGTGCAAACCGAAATTGCCATTGTCTTCTACATTTCATGTTAAACTGACCTGGTACCACATAAACTCAGTTCAGCCATTGGGGGTTAACCTTAGATTATTTTATGTTTATTTTACAGAATAGTCTTGCTAGTGAATTTTAATTACTCAGTTACCGCTTCAACCTGTTAATTTAAATTGTGAAGGTTTTTCCCTTGGGTGGAAGTTGTGTCTCTGAAGATGATGGCACAGCAGAAATACTTTTCTTCACTCTTGACTATGTGGGAGAACACTGCATTGAATTGGGCATTTGAGATTATTGCAGTTTTCTGTCACTAGTCTGTTGGTGTTGTGATTTGACATTAACTGTGGTAGTTAAGTCAGATTTCACAATTTTTAAATGAGTCTTTTCTTCTTAGAACATCTGTTCTTGATACTGTAGTTGTATGCATGCTTTGAAGGATTAGGGATTTTTATCATGGTTATTTATGGATGGAGAAGGACCCACAACATCATGATTGTTACCCTAGTAGAGATTATTGCTCTTAAAAGTTGATAGTCCTTTCTTTATAAGGACCTCATCACCTCTATCCTTAATTTCTAGTAATGATTAAGGACATGTCCAGACAAAACCCTTGATTGGAGGAAAATTAGTCACAGTAATATACTGTCAGGAATTGTACACTGAGCCTTGTACACTGAGCCTTGTACTTGTGTTTGAATAATTTGAGAAAGAGGTCCTTTATGGCTTCTTTTTTTTAGTGCTGATGGAATTACCACACTCTGCAGGCATCATTATATAACACCTGGACCAAGTCCATGGTTAGTAGTAGCAAAGTGTGTTTTGTTTTTTTAAACTGTGTCACTGTTCTTAATTTTTTAAATTATAGAAATAATACTTGCTCATTATAAAAACATAGGCAATATAGAAGTGCAAAGTGAAAAGCAACAGCTGTTTCTCTTGCTTGCCTTCCAATCTCAATAATTTGTTCCTTCTAGACCTCTTTCTATGCATAAACATAGATATGCTTTAGCATTCATGGGATCATACAGTCCATATCCTTTTCCCTCTTAATGTGACAGATTGATCAACTCTGCATGCCAGTACTTGTGAATCTAGCTTGTTCATGCCAACAGCTATATGTCACTGCTAAACAGAGCTGCCGCAATTTATTTAACCAATCCTTTATTTTTGAAGGTGTCCTTTAATTAATGTATTTTTATTTTTAAACTGCATATTAAAAATTTTCGTTCTGCACATAATTTAAAAAATTTAGTTCACTCAAAAGGATTTTAAATGAAAGATATAAATTCATCCCCAATTCCCAGTTCATTTTTTAGCAGTTTCTTTTTAGTTCTTATTCTAGTGGTTTCTTTTATACCTTTAAATATTTATACTTCTTTAAATATTTCTGTCTCTTGATATGTCAACTTTTTAGATAGAATATGTTACCTCTACACTTTGATGAAGAAATAAGTATACCTCTCATCCTCTCTTCTATTTTTAAACTACTTTTCAGCAGCAGAGCATGTTACTTTACATTTCATTATGTAATGTTTGTCACCTGGGTTTAGTCTATGTGTTGGTTTTTTTAAAAAAAACTTTAATCCAATTTTTGTCATTGATTATGTATTAATTATACAATCAAATGTCATGATTAGATCCATGGAGAGGGAAATGTAGTGCTTTGTCTCTGACCTTTGCTACTTGAAGAAAGCTGTCCCAAGTATCCAGGCCCAGGGAGTCTTCACTAGTTTCTTTTTTGCGTTTTTTCCTCTGGGTCCTAGTCAGTACCATTCGTTCTTTCTTCTCAGGTGTTATCTTGTTTTCCTTTTTTTTTTTTTTTTTTTATTCCCTCCTTGTGTAACTTTTTCATATGAAGAATATATATGGTAAAATTCAAGTATTTTTCCATCATAACTTAGTAGTTTGGCTGGTGTAGAATTCTAGTTTCAAAATCATATTTCTTCAGGACTTTCAGTGAGGTCACTGCTTTAATATCTTCTCTCATCCCTGTTTGTTGAAAGCATGGCAGTCTGAGTTTTGTCCCACTTTAAGTTATCTTTCTTTTCTTCTTGTTTTGAAAATTTTTAGAATGTTCTCTTCATTCTTGGAATTCTTCATGCATCTAAATTTAAGCATAGGCTCTAAGGTCATATTGCCTGGTTTCACATCTTAGCACTTACCATATAATAACTGCATATGCCTTGAACAAGCTACTTAACCTCTCTGTGCCTCAGTATCCCCATGTATAGAGTAGGATAATTGAAGTTTTTTTTGTTTTTTGGTTTTTTTTGAGGACTATTTAGAACAGTATGTGTCAAGCAAATTCTTAATAACTTAGTTGTTATAATTATTATGTCTCTTGCTAGGGTACATATTGGGTTCTTTAAATGTGAGCAGTCATGTTTCTGTTCAGAGGCGTTTTCTTCTGTTATTTCTTTAAATATATTTTCCCCCTCATTTGAAAAAACAACTTCTTTCTCCAATTCATTCTGCAGCTGGAATATTAGTATACCTGTGTGGAGACCTCCTGGATCTTTTTTGACTGCCTCTTTTCTTCAAGTTTCCTATCTCTTTTCTTTTTGCTTGATGTTATTGGAGATTTCTTCTATAGCACTACTTTTGACTATTAACTTGATTCCCAGTATTCAGTCTATCCATAACATTTTTTATTTTTATCATTACTTTTCATTTCCAGGAAGTTTGTCTTTTTTTATTGTTCTTTTTCATAATAGTCTTGTTTCATGAATGCAGTATCGTATTTAATTTCTTTGCACATTGTTATTGGAATTTAAAAATTATATTCTTTCTGTGAATTGTCTCTCCTCAGGAGTGAATTGTTTTATATGCTCATCTTGGCCCTTCTTTTTCATAGATTATTGCATGTTCTTAAATGCCTGGTTATCGCCAAAGTTGGTTGTGTTGACAATTGACGTGAGTTTCCTCTGCAGTGGTGCAGGTCTTGTTTTTAAGAGGCCTTTTCTTTGAATGGGAAGACTGGTTTTAGACTCTGCACACGTGGCCAGGGTGTGTCTGACTCTCAGGATTCCTTAGAATGGCAGGGATCTTCCCTATGCATCTTCCTCCGGAGCCCTGGACTGCGTGTCTGAGACCCTTTGCTGTTCTAACAGAGATGCTTCTCTTTTTTTAACAGGCCCCACCCCTCCTGTTGCTACGCTCCTCATTCCTTTATGTGTGAGGTCTGAGATGGCATTGCCTAGAGGGTGCAAAGTGTGCTTGAGCCTAGGAGGCAGAGGAGGTGTCTAAAGAAGTTGGTGGCTCTTAGATCATTGCATTCAGGGAGGCTGCAGAAGAAACAGAAGGCTTGCAGTGGTTAGGAGAGACACTTGTTCACCAAGCAAGATTTTAAAGTGTTTAAAGGATGGAATAGCAAGACCAGGAAAGATACATAGCCCAGATAACAGGTACTGAGGCTGACTGCCTGGGGAACTTAACGTTAGCTCCACATCAAGTGTATTGACATGGGCCTCCCATTATGCCTCTAGCCCAGAGCCAGGCTTCTGTCAAAGCAGTGCAAGAGAATTGCCCCCTGCAAGTGGCTGGAAAGAGCCATGGGCAGAAGTGCGCTCACTTGGGCAGGAATCCAGCTTGTGAGAATGCTCTCCACTGGAGCATGGTTGTGTACGTGTGTGGTTCTCTCAAAGGCATGGGAAATGGCTGCAAGAGAGAGGCCAGTGGACACCCCCAAGGGTGTGGTGTTTAGTTATACCAGGCTGGGGACCACACAACACAGTCTGGGATGCAGCTCTGGTTCCTATGACGACCTCCAGCTAGAACAATGCCTCCCAAGGAGTGAGAGGGCCAGGGCTCCCTGGATATTCTCACAGGAGCAAAGGATGGCTGTGCCCACTGGCTACCTCCCATGCCCCTGCCAAACACTGGTCATGAGGGTGCGTTTCCCTCAGCAGCCTGGGCTTTGGACCTGGGTTGGCTCCATCCTAGGTTTATGAGAAAAGCCTTTCAGAAGTTCAGTTCTGGGTCTTCATTTCTCAGGGAGGCTGCTCCCTCCTTATTTTCCCCCTCTTAACCCCTGACTGGCCCCTCCCTGTTCTGTGTGACACCTTCATGGAAAAATCAGCTGACTGTGTGTATATGGTTTATTTCTGGGCTCTGTGTTTTCCTAGCTGTGTTTTAGTATTTACTAATTATATTACCGGACATATAGTAGATCAGTATATTAATTATTATATATTTAATATGCTTGTTAATGTATTTTTTATATTAGTCTTTAAATATTAACATACTTAATATATTAATCATTGTATTTAATATATTGTATTAATATATAATAATATATGTTGGAAACTTTTCCTTTTTGACAGCTAGAATATGAGCTTCTTGAGTTATATTCAGGTGCTATATTTTACTTATTTCTCAGAATGGGCATTCAAATGATGTTTGGTAAGTGTTAAATTAAAAAAAAAGAATCACCTACTTATTAGCAAGACTCATTGAAGTGAGCTAAATTAAAGACTGTATTTTCATCTGGCACTTCAGTAATCTGAGCACCACAGAGACCAGCCTTTCTGATATCATTCCAGTCCACATTTTCATTGTAGTAACCAGCCCCTGTGCCAAAGCTAACAGGAACAGAGGAGTCACTATAATCGCACTGAGTTAGCAGAGTTCCCAGAGGGTAGTAATTCACAATTTAGTTGGTTGTATTTTTCAAGGGAAGGGAAAGAGATAAAGGCATGCCAGTTTTTCTTATAGAGTTTCCTTAAAAAATGATAAATTAATGCATAAATCATACCTTTTGAGCTCATAAGAAGTGATAGGAGATGGAGTTCAGGAATTAACTCCTTAAATAACCAGAAATGTGTCCACTCTGTATTTCCCAACATACCAGTAACCAAAGCTTTTCCTTGGTGTTACTAGCTGTTATTTGTTTTGCATAAAGATTTCTCTCCCATGTGTTAGTGTCTCAGAATATTCATGTGCTCTATATTTTCACATTATCTTCTTCACAAAAGTAGGTCCAGTTGCGTTCTACTTGGCCCACTTGATGTTGACCTTGACATGTAATACTTGCTTGAGTAGCGAATTTACAGATGCCCTTATGGAGCCACTGAAGAAGGACAGGGACATGGAGCGGGGCCATGGTCTAGTCATGCAGGCTGACCTAAAGACTTGAGAAATTGCACTTGACTTTCATGTGTGTTTAAACATTGAAGCTTAGGGCTTGTCAAAACTCTTGACATTTCTACTTCAGTAAAATTTTAGAACAAATCTCTCTGAGGGACCTTCTGGTTGTAAAGGACAGAAGCCTGATTCAAACTGGCTGTAGAAAAGGAATTTTTATTGTCTCTTATAACTGGGGTACTCCAGTCTCAGAGATCGCCGGATTCGGGAGTTCAGACAGATCACCAGGTCCTTCTTTTTCTCTTTTTTCTCAACCTCATTCTCACTGCTTTTCTCTGCCTTCTTTGGTATCGGGAAGTTTGTTGGCACAGCTGAGGTTGGTGTTAATCCCTCGCTGCTCTAGGTGGTTTTCTGTTTCATTATCCATTGACTTCGCAGTCCAAGAGGAGAGATCATGTGCTTGCTGTGGCCACGACTGAGCTTTTTGACCTCATGTACTTCCTTGTCCTTATCTATAGAGTGTGGGCGGCAGTTGTGCCTGCTTTGTACCATTGTTGACACTTGTGAAGTGGCTGGCGCATAGTCAGTCTTTAGTAACTGTTGACTTAATCTCTTCACTTCATAGGAGAGGAAGTTTAGGTACAAGAAAAATGGAACTGCTTGATTCTCCATACTGATTAAAAGCAATCATTATTACTTGGGAAATCTGAAGAACACTGGGATAATTTCAGGGCTTCCTGTGTAGTGTGCTGAGTCCTGCATTGAATTTTTCAAATATCTGAGACATGAAAACGTGTCTTCCATTCTAGCTGTGTATTGCACCTGCATTAGTCACCACGTGCATGTGCATTTGAAAGTTACTGAAGGCATATTAGAATTTGCTCATGTGATCGTAGTTGTGTTTTTATTTGTTGAACAATTATATTTACTGCTGTTTTTCCAGAGCTGTGTATAGTTATGCCATTTAATTAACTGTATATTGTTAGTTTTGCTTACTGACCACTCATATGCTGAATGCTAAGTACTACAAGCAAGTAGGTGTTACCTACATTTTGACAAATGAAGAAACTGAGGGACAGAAAGTTTCAGTGACTTACCCAAGGTCTGAGCAGGAATTCAAACCAAGTCTATCTGATTTTGGAGTTTGTACTTTTCATTGAGTCAGGATATCACTCTGTTGCCCAAGCTGGAGTACAGTGGCACTGCATCACAGCTTATTGCAGCCTGGCCTTCTGGGCTCAGGTGATTCTTCTGCCTCAACCTCCTGAGTAGCTGGGACTATAGGTGTGTACCGCCATGCCCGGCTAACTTTTTAATATTTTTTTTGTAGGGATGAGGTCTCGCTATGTTGCCCTGGCTGTTCTCAAACTTCTGGACTCAAGCAGTCCTGTCACCTTGGCTTCCCAGAGTGCTGGGATGAGAGGCATGAGCCACTGTGCCTGGCCATCGGGGTCTGTACTTTTACCTACTGTGCCTTACTGGTCTAAGGAAGCTACGAGAACGACTTCAAAAGGAACCATGATATCAGTAGAAGATTTGGTAGAATCTGGAGGAAAGGAGCTGAGTGAGCACAGGTGGGCAGAAGTGAGTGGGCACTCCTGGGAGCAGGGCTTGGCTTGTGGTCAGCAACTTTGGGCCTGTGACTTAGGTGGCAGAGAGAAGAACAGGTGTCCACATTCTCAGGCTAGGGGGCTGTGTGGGAAAAGAACAAGCGATTGGACACAGGAAGGAGGCTACTGATAAGGCTGAGAGAGGGCTTCCCCAGGGGACACTGATAGGCTGAATCCAGGATACAAGCTTTGATAATGGAGTAGACAAAATTACATAGCAACTAGTTCATAGATAAGTAGGTTAAGAGTGGGGCCGAGTGACATCCAAAACAAATAAACCCTGTCAGTGATGTTAAAAAGTCAACCATAGAAGGTTACAGAGAAGTAGTAGAAGGTTACAGAGAAGTAGGAAGTAGATTGTTGTAAAGTCACATATTGGTGGGATGAAGTGAAGTATGCTCAGAGCGCTCTCCAAAGGCAGATTGCGGGACAGACTCAAGTTCTTTGGACAAGGTCAGGTTATGGTGGTTGAGTGGGTGCTTTAGTGTTCCCTGGGGTAACGCTGTGTATGCATCTTAACACCCTTAGGCAGCATTTCCCAAACCTGCCTAGACGTAGGTACCACTTCCTGGCTCTTCAGCCTGTCTCTCAGATCTGGGGTATGGGTGGTGGTTATGGGCCTATTTGGAAAAAATACCTTAAGCTGAGGTTGGCTGTTAATCTCTGAGCTGCTCTAGGTGGTTTTCTGTCTTATGCTCCAGCATACACAGAACAGAGGCTAAAAGGGTATTCACAAACTCTGGAGGCCAGTGCTGTGACTTTACAGGGACTGAGTGTCAAGGTGAGTGTTGAGGGCCAAACTGCCTGGGGCCAGTTGAAATAAGCTCTCTTCAAACGTTGGGCTGACTCCTGCTTGGGAAAGTAGTGTCTAGTTATTATCAGACTCAACTACTTTAGCATTTTTGGAAAGGATAATTCCAGGAATTTAAAACATTCACTCAGGTTTTAATCATCAATAAGTGTTTGCTATTCTTGGCACTCATGGCATCTGCAGACTGTGAACAGGATGACTTGTGTCTCATTTCCTAACCTCTGACAACTGGACTCTAAGATAGGTTCTCAGGGGAAGTTTTGGAAGAAAGGTAGAGGCAGGTGGGGTCAGGGGAGGTGTGTACCTTTCCGGGCCCTAAGGCAGAAACCTTTCTCAGAATCTGGTTTTCCCTGGGAGGCATCAGACGGCTTGGGAGTGTCCACAGGTCGAACTGCCTTCCTGTTAGCCCTAAGACATTGTTTGTCTTTCCCCAAGTTGGTGCTTATGCTCTGGTACAGAAGCAGCGCAGGGCTGCTTCGTCCGGATCAAGCAGGGACCCACACTGTGCCAGGGTCTCTCTGAATGCTTCACCACCACACATTTGTGGCTTTTTAGAAGACAGTTCTATGCACTAATGTCACTGATGAAGCAACAAATATTGTTTTGCTCTCTTTACCCTTAAGAACGTGCCTCTTTAAGATGCTGTGTGTCAAAATGAGGAGTATTCACAAAACGCTTAGGCCCCTGGCTCAGCAGCTGTTTCCTCCACAGGTTGAAGTAAGCTCTTCACGTCAAGGGAAATAATTGACAGTGGTTAGACCAGTGGTAAAATATTGCGCTTTCAAGAAAAAAATAAGAGTTTTGGAAAACTTACATCTGCAATTGTGACTTGATAGCTTCCTCATCCTTCAGGCATTGGAACTAGACTTTTCTGATAAGTCTGCTGGTGATATTAATGCATGTGGTTTTACGCTTTTTTATGAAATGTGTCAACATTGGGAAGTTGGCTCATTTTCCAAATGACCGGTGAGTGCATGATGTCACAAAAGCAAGCATGGGTAAAAAACCCATTCAGGGTGCAAGGTAGACTGGTGACTATTTTTGTTTTTGTTTTTTTTTGAGTTGGAGTCTCACTCTGTCACCCAAACTGGAGTGCAGTGGCTGCTCCCGGCCAGCATAGCCTCGACCTGCTGGGCTCCGGCGGTCCTTCCGCCTCAGCCTTCCAAGTAGCCGGAACTACAGGTGTGCGCTACCATGCCTGGCTAATTTTTGATTTATTGTAGAGATGAGGTCTCGCCAAGTAGCCCAGGCTGGTCTCGAACCTGCAGACTCAGGCAATCCACTTGCTTCGGCCTCCTAACGTGCTAGAATTATAGACTAAGCCACTGAGCCCGGCCAAACCAATGGATTTTAAGGGAACAGAGAACTTAATGTAACAAAGAAAAGCTCATTGATAAGATTTCAAGTTGCACATGACAAGGAACTTTTAGGAAACCACCATATATTGAATTTTGGTGTCGTGTCAATGAATAGTATCCATAATTACCTAAAAAAGCTACTGGCAGATCCCCCTTCCTTACTGTGCATCTGGGTGAACCTAGACTGTCTTCATAAACTTCAGCTTTACGACAGATCAACTGCAGAAGCAGATCTGGGAATCCTGTCATCTGTTACACCCACCATTAAAGAGATTCCCAAAATTGTAAGATGGTGCCTCTTGTTTTAAGACTTTTTTGTTTTGTTTTGGGAAAGATAGTTGTTGGTCATTAAAATATGTTATTCATGGTAATGCCACAGATTTATTATTTTAATTTTAAAATGAAGAAATATTTATCCCATTTTAATTCCTGTTATAAATATCGATAGATCATAACCCACAGAAACAGAAGCTGTCTGGTGTCTCTCAGTACGGTGTAAGAGTTAAGGGGGTCCTGAAATCAGGAGGCTGAACTGCTGGCCTGGATGGGCTGGTAGGGAAGAGCTCTGCGTAGCCATCTGGGTGCCTTTACGTCGCTTTTCTCACTCTGGAATCATAGACAGCGGGCTGGGCTCTCCCAGTTGCTAAAGCCCACACTCCAGAGTCTATCTGTGTCTGGGACAGAAGCAGTCACTGGGCATCTTGACAGGCTACCCCGTCTCCTGTGTTTTGGTGAAATAAAGACAGTTAAGCAGAGTTCTCAGCATTTTTCCAGTGAGATGCTGCTTTCTGTTTTCAAAGGTCTGGTCATTGTCCACGTAGTTACGAAAGAAGATCTAATAAAGCTGCCATCTCTGGACGTTGGAGTCTCACCTGTGTGATAGCCTAAAGACTTGGGGCAAGTCCTTTTTCTCCCTCAGAGCTGCAGTGTCCTATACCCGAATCAAAACTGGGTTCACAATAGGCTTGGGGTGGTGTTGGCATTTAGCAAGTATGTCGGTATGGGGGGCCAGCCCCCAAAAGAGATTTAGAGGGTCCCTGGAAGGTGGGACAGCATTGGCGAATATTCTGGGAGAATAGAAGGGAAGAAAGAGACTCTGTCTAGTGCAGAAGCCGATTCTGTAGTAGGGATAGATATTAAAAGAAAGCACGATGGAGGCATAGATATAAAGAGGAAGAAAGAGAAAGAAAGAAAGTGGACAACTGTTCAGTGAAATGAGCAGAAGCCGTTTATTGGGACCAGCCGTGAGTCTTTTATCCCAGACTTTCACATGTTAAATCACAAGACTTCCACGTGGGCACAAAGCCAGGTAGGTGAGGGACGTCCCCCACCCACCAGGCATTTCCTTAGGAATGAGGAAGGACAACCCCAATCAAATCACAAGAGTTTTACATGAACACAAAGCCAAGTGGGTGGAGGGTGTCCTCACCCACCAGGCGTTTTCCTTAGCATGAGAAAGGACAATCTTAAAATTATCTCACTGTTCCTTATGCTTGGTTTATGTTCCTCAAAAGCAATACAACAGTTTTAATATCATAAAATCCCAATAGTCAATAACTTCTAAAACTTATGCATACCCAACACCTAATGACTGACTTAAATCCTAATACCTTCTTATTCTGTGCTAACTTTACCTGTACTCTAAAAAACTCTTAATTATAGGTCAGACCAGTACCTAAAGAATATGGCCCAGTTCAAAGATCACGCTGGGCCATTTCCACGAACAATTGATTATGATCTCTTAACAAAATGGCTATTCTAAAAATCCTATGTATCTATCTTAATTTCTATAAAAGTTTCTAATTCCTAATTCTGATATATAAGGCTGATCATCAGCAATAAAGCTTCTGAAATAAAACCCAAACACAAACTGTAATTGTACTAAAGCCAAAATCACAATTAGTAGAAGGTGGGAGCAATGAAATTTCAAAAGTTAGTTGTATTCTTATAAAACCTTATGGTATCATGTTTGATCATGCTTGGACTAACATAATTCCCTGACGTAGCATGACCTATTCTAAAATACTTTCTATGAATTCAGTTTCTATTATAAGTAGAAAAAACTTACACTAATTATAACTAAAGAACCATATTAAAAGAATGCAGCCCAGCCCAAAATGGACACTGGGCCCTTAGGGAATGTGGCCCATCCCAAAGTTCGTGCTGGGCCATTTCTGGTAACCCTAGATAACCATCTCATGCTGGAACCAGCTCTCTAA
>NW_007249729.1:213862-245050 GCF_000164805.1 Carlito syrichta | reverse complement strand
CCAGCTCTCTAAATGTATATACTAATTCTACAAATATATTTTTAAATCTTATAAAGAAGCTTGTATCACTTATAAGGCTCCCAAATGTGATCTGAGTTTGAACTGTGTTAAGTTAAAGCCGAAACCGCAGTCTGTGAGAAGCGGGAACAATGGATCCCTAGAGTCAGCCATGCCTGTCATATTCTCAGAACTTCATGCTTAGATCGTTAAAATCCCTACCAGTGGGTAATGCTAAACAACAAGGAAAGGAGGAGGGAATGGGCCTTCAGCTCCTGAACCAGCCTGGTGGTCTCAGGGTCCGCAGCCTGCCTGGATCCCTAACGCTCAGGCAGGCCTCCACGGCTGGCTCCCAACATGTTGGTAGACTTTGTTTCCATAGGGAATTTCCTTGGGCTCGGTGGTTCGAGGTGGCGGTTCACTTGACTGCTCTGTAAATCACAGCTGGATGACTTCACATGCCTGTCAGAGAAAGCTGTTCGGCCCAACTGTTGGATATATTTGATTAAGTACATATTTCCATAACAAATCCCATCCTCCTGCACACACATATATGTATGAAGATTGCACAACAAAGCAAGCATAAGGTGATCTGGCATGTGATCACTCATGTCTTTTAGATTACTTTAGATTACTGGCTAATTTCTGTTTGACTCTTCAGAAAACCAGTAAACTGCTGGAAATCTCACTAGTGAGAATGCACGGCCTTCAGGTGACCTTTGGGACCGGCTCTGCTCTTATGAAAGTATATGTGCCATGCTTTTAGATATAAGCACATAAATAAAGTCTAAATCATGCCAGATGGTGTTCAGAATTGTCCTTACATATTAAATCATTCTCCATGTGCTAATTTTTACATGTAGTCTTGATCTTCTCGAGTTTTTTCTGGGAAGTTCTTTCTTTACTGAAAGCAGAGCATTGAAAAGAGAAGCATGGTGTTGCTTTCTGGGATTTTGTTCTTTTATTCCCATGCCATAGCAATTCCCCTGACCCATGACACTATGGCTCCTGGGAGGTTTCAGAGTTGGTATCGTGTGGGGTCAGGATTTCTGCATGGGGTCAGAGGATCCACAGGAACAATCACACTTCCTCAAAGGAGTTTGGGAGACAATGACATTAAAAGGGAGTCTTGAATCTTGCAAACAGTCTCATGTCACAGCAGTCCATGCAACACGAAGGGGTCTCTGGTGTGTGCAGCCCTGGCTCTGGACTGTGTCCCAGAGAGTTCCTCTCTCTCTGCTTGATGGCTGTCCCTCTGTCATCTCCCAGAGTGCCCCAAAGGAGTGGTTTAGGGTGGATTTGTGTGCTCTCTCTCTCTCACTCTCTTTTTGACATCACGTCCTCAGACTAGTTTTTACTTATGACCAAGTGCCTGTGACTTCGAGGTATGAAATTCATGAAGTGTAGAAACTGGAAAGAAAAAATGGGTAGGTGAAAGGGTGGGACACACTGCTTTAGAAACCGTTTCCTTAACTCTGGGCATGTGTGGAAAAAGGTGATTGGCATGTGAACAGTTGCACATCTTAGATCATCAGCTCATTTCTCTTTGACTCTTCAGAAAGCTGATTAACACTCAGATGTCACTGAACATGTTGTTTATGCTCATGTTCACACACATAGATATCCACAGGGGTACTGAGGCTTCACTGCCCTTCAGATCCGTTCTGCTGGTACTTAATGTTCTGCTGTTGTGTTCTAGACTGTTCGGCTGCTGGTGTGCTTCCAAAGAATGGATGCGGTACTTGTGTTCAGCTGATGGTGCCTGCAATTAACCAACAAACCTCCTCAAAGGCTTGAAATAAAACAAAATACTCTTATTTTTTTGTGTCAGAGTTTCTTTTGCCAGGCTGGAGTGCAATGACGCCATCATGGCTCACTGCAGCCTCAACTTCTTGGGCTCAAGGAATCCTTCTGCCTCGACTTCTGAGTAGCTGGGACTACAGGTGCATACCACCACGCCTGGGTTTTTTTTTGTAGAGACAAGGTCTTACTATGTTGCCCAGGCTAGTCTCAAGCTCCTGGGCAACAGAATGAGACCCAACTGAAAAAAAAAAGAAAGGAAAAAAAAGACGAGAGTTTATTCTGTTTTTCATCTATATCATGTATGTGGCTTAATCACAGTCTTATACCAGGACTCGTTCACGTGTCAACTCGAGTGAGTGTTCTCTGTACTCCCTCCCGGGGTCTCTGCCTTGCTGGAGAGCATCCGAGACTGTCACAGACACTTAGAAACTCTGAGGTCATCCAAAAGTATCGGAAACACGTAATAAATCTGTTTATTAATAAATCAGGAAATATTTACTGAGCACTTAATATGTTTCAGGTAGTTGTAGTAACTACAGCAAACAGCATGATTTTGCTTGAAAATAATTTTTTTTGCATGTGATTAGGTCTTAGTAAAAGAAAATTTTGCAATGTTGCTTTTGCTTTGTTTTTGTTATTACTTAAACAGGCAGTTGTTATTCTTCTCTTTCCAAAAACACAATATTAATAAAAAACTGTGACCCTCCCTTATGAAGTAATTGTCCCCCTCGTATGAAGTAATTCGGGTATCTCTTTGTTTATGTCTTGAAACCACATGTCTTCAGCCAGAGTCGTTTCCCTCCTCCCTCCCGCAGCTCAACTGCTCTGGGCAGAAGCAGTGATCTTTTTGCTATTAATTTTCTGTGAAGTCAGGCCAGAAAGCTTTAAACATATTTTGACCAAGATGGCTTAGGAGTCTGGTTATGTCTCAATTTGCTCTGACTGACTCGATGGAATTGCATCTTGGATCATCAAAAGGCGATGTGTGATGTGTGTTTTCTCACTTGAGCTCATTCTGCGGGATGTTCTGCTGCTGAGTGTACTCCTACCTGGGGTGATGGAGGGACCCCCAACTTGGGAGCAGTTTTCCTGCTCAGCAACTGGTCTCCTGCTCTGGTTTTTTCCAGGATGTGATGGATTCCTGTCCTTTTCTTTCTTCTGAGGAAGTTTGCACCTGCTACCTCTTATGCTTTTTAAAAAATTTTAATTTGTGAAATTAATTTTATGAAAATTCAAAACAGTTTCACATTTCCAGAAGACTTGCAAGCACAGTACAACTGTCTTTTGTGTCCTGCAGTTTTGGCAAATAAGTTTTGCCAACATGGTGCTTCTTATTCTTAAATATAACAGGACCCTCTCCAGTGTAATGTGATCACATTAGGCCAGGTGCAGTGGCTCACACCCGTCATCCCAGCACTTTGGGAGCTGGAAGCAAGAGGATTGCCTGAGTCCAGGGGTTTGAGACCAGCCTGGACAACTTGGTGAGACCTCGTCTCTACAATAAATTTTTAAAAATTAGCCAGGCAGCTGGGCTCGGTGGCTCAGCCTGTAATCCCGCGCCTTTGGGAGGCTGAGGTGAGTGGATTGCCTGAGCCCGCGGGTTCGAGACCTGCCTGGGCAGCAAGACCTCATCTCTACAATAAATCAAAAAATCAGCCGGGTGTGGTAGCACATGCCTGTAATTCCAGCTACTTGGAAGGCTGAGGCGGAAGGATCACCGGAGCCCAGCAAGTCGAGACTGCGGTGGCCGGGAGCGGCCACTGCACTCTAGTCTGGGTGGCAGAGTGAGACTCCAACTCAAAAAAAAACAGAATATGAATGCTGGTGTATCACTACCATCCAGTCCTCATGCTAGTCAACTGGCGAAACAGGGAAGTTTGAGGACTGCATTATAGAAAAAAGGTCATGACAGTTCACAGTGGGGAGATGGAGAAAATATATAGTCTCAGAAAAGCATGTGTGCTTCACATAAGCTGAATGGCAAATGAAGAGGCAGGCAAAGGTGATTGTGGTCAGCGGCTGCTGTATGTGTGTCTATCCAGGGACTCCAGAGTGTATCTGTGTTCACTTTGATGCTGACTGTGCGAGCGCTTTTTAGTTTATATTATGTTATATTATTTTTAGAAAGTAGGGTCTTGCTTTGTTGCCCAGGCTGGAGTGCAGTGACGCTATTATAGCTCACTGCAGCCTCAAATTTCCTGGGTTCAAGTGATCTTCTGCCTCAGCCTCCCAAGTAACTGAGACTATAGGTGCATGTCACACACCCAGCTATTTTGTTCTATTTTGTTTTGCTTTTTTGTAGAGATGACATCTTGCCATGTTGCCCAGCTTAGTCTCAAATTCCTGGCCTCCAGTCCTCCTGCCTTGGCTTCCCAAAGTGCTGGGGTTACAGGCATGAGCCACTGAGCCCTGCATTACTCTGAGAGCGCTTGATGACTGTCACTTGACTGCCAGATAGGGCCAGCTTTGACTTGGCAGTTGCTCTACCATTTCTGAGTCAGCTATCTTGGTTTTGTTCATCTGCTTCTTGCAGTAGCTTCTGGGAGTTTGGTTATTCAAACCCAGGTCAGGACTTCCAGAGCATCGGGGTTTTTCTATGCATGTCATTTGCAGTGCCACTGCACTCTGCGGGCATTCTCACCTGAGCAGGTGTCCAGCCTCGTCTCTCTGTGACTGCAGAGTGAGAAAACTTGCTCTCTGATCTTTCACATCTTTCTGAGGAAATAATCCTAAATAAAGCTTTAAAAAATACTTTTTCTCTGATTTATATTAGGAAGTGGCATTGTTATGAAATAGATATGCCAAAGAACAGTTTTCTTAGAAAAAGTACAAAAGTTTATCAAGACTAGCTCTTTGAAAGAACTAAAATAGGAAATCTTAGGTGTAAAATGGTTTTTAATGCACATGTTTTTGCAAATGCTAATTAGCTTTAAAGTTTTTTGAGCATTTGCAGAAGTTAAAAATTCACACATCTCATGACCTTATCAAAATGACTTGTTCTTTATTGTTTGCACGTGTAATTGTATAACGATTACAATAAAGTATAAAAAAGTTATTACACATACAGATTCTGATTGTGGGGTGTGTTTTGAAGGCTCTTGCAGACCAGTTTGAAGATAAAACCACATCTGTGCTGGAACGTCTGAAGGTTTTTTACTGCTGTCAAGTACCGCCTCACTGGGCCATTCAGGTATCTTTGCATTAGAAAAGAATAATTCCAATTTAGGTTTGAATTTTTGAATATTTGGTGAAAAGAATAAAAGTGTCTAGGTGGGGATGGCTATATACTTTAAATTGCTATTTTGATTAAAGTGATATTAGACCCATAAACATTTTTAAAAGAATTTAAAACTGTGTATTAAATAGAAGTGCTTTCATTTTCAAAATAAGGTTTTTTTTTTTTTTTAAAGAGACAGGGTTCTGCTATGTTGTCTATGTGCACCGCAGCCTTGAGCTCCTAGGCTCAAGCAATCCTCCTGTCTTAGCCTCCTGCTGGGACTACAGGCAAATACACCACTGCACCCCGCTTCAAAGTAATTTTTTATATTTAAAAGTCCTTTAAGGACTTCCTGGAAAAGAATGAACCTTTTCACCAAGATGTTTATACAAAGTAAAAGTAAGCATTTGTCTAACGTACTTCATGTTGTGAGATACGTTTAACTACCTCCTCTCTCTGGGGGTGTGAGAATCCCGAAGGTAGCCCCGAAAGCCCCATGTTGGAGTGGAGATTCTGGCCCCCTGTCCACAGGCTCCCCATGTTGTTGGTAGGGGGATCCCTGTTCTGTGAAAGTCTAGCACTGAAGGTAACTTAGACAGCTGGCCCAGTTTCTTAATTTTACAGAGAAGAAATTAAGACCCAGGGCAGTTAACTTTCCAGTGTTGATTGCACAGCTATCCATGGGCTCCATCCCTGGTTTCCCGACTTTTAGTCCAGTCCACCTCCTTTCCTTCTCTCTTCACTGGGCTGTCATTTTACCAGCCAATGACATCCAGCACACTTGGGAGCATGCATGCATTTTGTTCTGCATTTTCCACACATTATCTTACTTTATTGCAAGGATTTAGGGAATTACCCCTGTTTTACAGGTAAGAGGTTGCGGCCCAGAGTGGTGCAGTGAAGTCAGATGGTGCCAGCCAGGAGATCTAGGTGACCTAGTAACTCTTGTCACTTTAATCGGCTTTTTTTTTTTTTTGCCCACTCTCTCATGGATTAAGCATCTAGGTAATGACTTAGAACTGTAAATGCCAACCCACCATTCAGTGGTTCAGACTTCTTAGAGTAGGTTGTGTTCTAGGAGATGTATTACACACTGAGGTTCACTTTATGTATTGAAGGAGTCTCAGGAAAACATAGCAAATAAAAAGCTTTGCTATGTCATCTCAAAAAGAAGTAACTTCTTCATCACAAAGGCGTTAACAGCTAGGATTTTAAGGCATGCTTTTTACTGTGATGTGTGAAATTTGTTAAGTGCTTTGTATTATGTGGTTTGTGGTAGATAAACATTTCAGACTGAGCTCGGTGTTACTTTTTATCTGTTTCTGAAGAGAAACATTAGGAAACTTAAATACTGTTCAAATAGAATTTAGGCTGCATGTTTATTTCATCTGCTTGGAAATCTGTGTATTTTAGGATCTTTGGGCAGTTAGATAAGGATCCTTTTTCATTAAGTTAAATCACTTGAATCATAGGGAGTAACCATGCCCTTATGTATTATTTTAAATATCAAGAGATAACAGCATAGTTAATTATAAAAGGAGAGTTAGTCTCTGCCACTAACTAGCCATATCTTCTTGGATGTCACCAACTCTCTTCATCTGTTAAATGAAAAAATTGAACAAGCTAAGTTTTATTTCAGTCCCCACATGCTATGTTCAGTTTGTGAAAATGTCCAATTAAATGCTCTCAAATTGCCACATTCTCCTATTTCATAGGACCACTCTCCTTATTTATTTTGATAATATAGTCATAATTTTTAGGTGTTTTTCATTTTATTTTCAAATATTGTCATTCCTGGTTCTTTTATATCCATTACTTTTTTTTTTTTTTTTTTTTTTTGAGTCGGAGTCTCACTCTGTCGCCCAGACTGGAGTGCAGTGGCTGCTCCCGGCCACCACAGCCTCGACCTGCTGGGTTCCGGCGATCCTTCCGCCTCAGCCTTCCAAGTAGCTGGATCTACAGGCGTGCGCTACTATGCCCGGCTGAGTTTTGATTTATTGTAGAGATGAGGTCTAGCCAAGTTGCCCAGGCGGGTCTCGAACCCACGGGCTCAGGCAATCCACTTACCTCAGCCTCCCAAAGGCGTGGGATTACAGGCTGAGCCACCGAGCCCGGTTCTATCCATTACTTTTAAACTCCTAATATGTATTGAATTTTCAAAGGGTAGTAAAAGTACACTTAAAAGGAAACAACACAGCTCTAACGGGAAATTTAGTGACTATACCTTATTAATGAACCTCGTCTACTTTTTTTAACTTTTTAGTTTTTTTTTTCCATTTCTGCAGATTGGACCACTTATAAACTACAATACACTTGTTTTGTAATATGTTTAACCTTCGCTGAGCTTACCAGTTTGCTCCTTTTTATCTGCCAGGAATTGGGAAATTAGGTAGCTAAGTTTGTTAGAATGTACTTAAATCTAAGTAGACTCATGTGAAAAAGAACCAGAGATTCCCTTGTGAATGAAGTTCTCAAGGGCTAATGCACAAATTTTATGTCATCTATATTGACTGTCAGAGATTTAAAATTGATTTATTGGATTTCAGCTTTATAAATCAGAGATTGTTGTATATAGAGTCTCTAGGTAAAAAAGAAATGATTTTTGCTTTTTAAGTTCTGGGTTTGTATAAAAGGTTGATATGTTGAGTATTTTGAACAGTTTCTATGCTGTTTTTTAATTCCTCATATTCTGTAAAGAAACTTGTTAAGGTAAAGGTAAGTATTGAATTGTTGCAAATTCCTAAGTAGTAGAGATTGAATGACAGAAACTGTGCATTTATTACAATTGGGGATTGATTACAAAGGCAGATTGGGTATCCCTGAATGTGAAACAGGAATGTCTCTACAAATTTTAGATGTATTCATTATTTTCACTTGATTTTCCTAGCGCCAGCTTGCAAGTTTGCTCTTTGAGTTGGGATGTACCAGTTCAGCCCTCCAGATATTTGAGAAGCTGGAAATGTGGGAAGATGTTGTCATTTGCCATGAAAGGGCCGGGCAGCATGGGAAGGTATGTTCCAGTCACATCTGCTGTGTGGCAAGTGCCTTCTGTCCTGGGGCATCTTCTCACTTGTTTTGTTTTCTAAGCCCACCTTTGCCAGTATTCACTTACATTCCTTCTTTCACCTTTTTCCAGAAAACTTTTTAATGTTTTCTCTGATTTCCATTGGGGCAGATTATTCTGTGTATGCAGATGTATGTGTATATCGAAGAGAAAAGTAGACTGACATTGACAGGATATTGGACATTTAGAAAGGATAATGCAAGTTTGAAGACACTGCATTTTGAAGTCTTTCTCTTCCTAACTCTTCCCCTGTAGGACAACTTGAAAATGAAATACTGGGAATTATCTTATTATCACTGTTGCCTGACGATCAGAGGCTGTGTGGGTCTGGAGGGATGTTACCTGGGGGCGGGGGGGGGTGGGAAGCAACTGGCTCTTTCTGTCTGCAGAAGAAAATCCAGAGGGTGTGACAGCCACTCAGGGCAGAAGAGTTGTCGGGTGTGTAATGCACATTTAATTACACCCTTAAATTGGGTCAAGAGGGAAAATGTTGCAATATTTTCATCTGTTATTAATCTCATACTTGAACAGAATTTTAAGAATAATAAGGGACTTTGTGTGTTAGGGTAAAAATGAACACGTTGAAATCATATGTTAAATTTTGGATTAAAAATTTAAATGACTAAGTAGAAGTCACAGCAGAGTAAAACTCACCAACTGGATTGTTTTTGCCATCACCCTGAAAAAAAAAATAGTGGTTCAAGTGTATGTTTTTCTTAAATATCTTCCTAAGTATGTCTATTTTAGACTAATAGCGAAAGTTGCATTTCTGTCAAGAATCATTTCATGGTTGATGACTGAAAATTCTTGAATCGTATTGGCTGAAGGAGAAACCAAACACAGGAGCAAAGTTTTGCTGTAGAAGGTCAGGAATTATGACATTTTGATGCTGGCAAGGAGCTCTGTAATCTATTCTGGCTCCCTCCTTTTCCAAATAAGGAGAGAATGACCTTACGATTTCCTCAGATCACAAAGCTAGTTATTGATTATTTACGTGAGAGGTGAGATGGCATGGTGGCTAAGGGCACAGCCTTCCCATGTTAAAAGCCTTTTTTCTTTCTCAGGATTTGTCTTGCAATTGATGGCATCTCATACTTGACGAAATATAGGATTCTGTTTCTTCAGGGACTGAAATCTTTTTGTGCTGGCCATTGTCTGACATTAGAGTAGTGTTCAGATGTTGGCTTGGCAAAGGGACCAATGGGCAAATGATTATCTCAACTTCTGATCAGATGTGGTTTCCACTGCATCAGTCTTTACTGCATCAGCCTTTTTTTACATTGGTCAGTAAATAAATAAGCAATAACTATACATAAACATGTGGTAGTTTTTGAAATAGTAATTTTTGAAATAATAAAGCAAGCTGTTAAGTCACAAATACCCAAGGCATAATTTAAAATATTAAATTAATTCTTTTTAGGAAGTATGGAAGGCCAAGACTTTACCTAATTGTAGGAGAAAAAAATATAATGAATCATCCCCTTCAGAGGAGTGATTTGACTATGTCCCTTGAAGTAGTTGTGATATTATTTTTAAAAATTTGTTTACAACCTTGTAACAGTTGTCTATAATAATGATAAATGCCTGTGTTTCTAAATAAGAGAGTGTGCATATATTTTGATTTTTAGGTATGTTTAGTCATTTACTTTGTCATAAGTTTTTTTGTGAGCTTCAGCCTAACACCCCCGCAATCTTGATTTTAAGGGTTGCTTTTAACATTTTGTTTATCCCGTGAAAGACCCCCCCTACCTGTTTTTCTTATGCTATATTTGCAGATTGGCTCAACTGGAGAAATGAAAAAGCTTTGCTGTAAGTTGGAGGCAAATGTTTTCTTTCTAAAGCAGCTGAGGTTCTTTTAGTATAGTTGTCATCACGTTTTGATTTAACCAGAAGTCTGTGAAATTTTAATCCTTGCATTTAGTGCTTAATGGCTTAATTTATTTTTAAAAGGCAAATTTGGAGAAATGTTTCATTCTATTTATTATATTCTGGTGCTCATGTTTACACCCTGCTGTTGTCAGGTCGCAGGCTTTCCAGTTTAGAAACTACCTGCATACGTTCTTGTTATTTAATGACCGTTGGCAAAATAACTAAGATTAATTTTGCTTGACCTTGGGATCAGAACTGGTTCTCATCTGTTAGCATTTAATTTTTTAAAGTTATCTGGCCCACTTATAACAATTTCCCCTAGCTGACGGATATATTCTTATTTTGTTGAGCAGACTTGGCCCCTAAATGAGCGTCAAAGACCCAGCTGGCGTACGCTGCTTTCAGGGTGACTGGAGGGTGGATGGAGGTGGGGCTGGGGAATCAGGGCTGGGACCGCTCTTGTTTTCTCATTTCTGGAAAGCAGGGTTTTCCCGAGATTGCGAAGCCGTTTTTTAAAATGATGCTACACCGCAGATCATTGTAACCATGGACTCTTGAAAAGTTTTAAGTTGCAAGTAAATGTTTTATTTCTAAAACAGCTGAGTTTTTCTTTTAAGTTGCGAGTTGAGTTTTTTTTGGTTTTAGAGGTTTGTTTTCTAAGACTGAGTTTATACAATTGAAGAGATTTCCCACAGGTTCTTTTCCCACTCTGTGGCCAGAGTGTCCTTCCTAAAAACAGATGTGACCGTGTCATTCCCTCCTTCAGGAGCCTCCCTTTGTTTCCAGGGCTGAGTCCCAGTGCTGTAGTGATTGACTTCCAGACCGCTTATGCCCTGGCTGTGCTTCCAGTGCCCACTGTGTCTTTTCCTCCTTGCTCTGTCTGCCTCAACTCTCCCCATACCCCCTCATCAGGGTTGTGCCTGAGGCTCCAGCAGGATTTAACTACTTGCATTTCCTTGACGTGCAGGGTTGTCTCACCCCAGGACCTCCCACGGGCTACAGGCTGTCTAGGACAACACCTGCCTCATCCAGTGAGCTCCTACCTGTTCTGCAGCTCCCTCTTGGGTGATTGCCGGTCACAGAGCCCTCCCTGACCCCTCCCTCCTGGACCTGGTGGTGCTGTCCCCATTGTTCTGGTCACTTTGCTGATGAGTGTTCATAGGTGGCAGATTTTGGAATCTGAGCTCGGACCTTTCTTTCCTGGAAGCCTGCACACTTTTCCCCACACCTGCCTGCCATCATGGTGATTGGTAATCCCTCAAAAATTGGATCTGGGCCAGGCTCAGTGGCTCAGGCCTATAATCTCAGTACTTTGGGAGGCCAAGGTGGGCAGATTGTTTGAGGCCGGGAGTTCAAGACCAGCCTGGACAACACAGTGAGACCTCATCTCTACAAAAAACTAAAGAATGAACCAGGTGTGCTGGCACGCTCTTGTAGAACCAGTGACTCGAGAGGCTGGGGCAGAAGGATCACCTGAGCCCAGGAGGTCGAGGCTGCAGTGTGCTGTGATCCATGTCACAGAGTGAGACCCTGGCTTTAAAAAAACAAAAATTGAATATTGGGTTTGTAGGTTAAAACCTGTTATGCTCTCCTGAATGAGAAAAACAGGCAGAATAATGGGAAATACTGTATAACTTGGTAATGCAAATGGGAGATGGTCCACTCATGGGATAACGAGGCCTGTTTTTAATTACTCTGTTTTATCTTGGGCCTGGAGTATTTATGTTGGCAAGTACCCTTTGGAAAAGCAAGCCAGAGTGTGTGTCGTCACACCTAATGTGAGTGGCAGCTGCTGAGTCTTATGTCCCGGGAGAGGGGCTGCCGCTCATGGGATGGGCATTTAGGCTAGGAGCAGACTGCCATTCTGTGGAAGGACTGTCCCTGGTGAGGAGGAGGGACTTTGGTACTCCTCTACTCTGTCCTGTCATCCTTACACACTGTGTCAGGACCATTGCATACCTTTTGGGGATCAGCCTCCCTAGCTTTGAGACCCAGCTTCTACCATACTACAAACCAAAATCCATGTGTGTTCTCTGCTTCGGGGGAGAGGGCTGGAATTAGACTACGTCCAAAGTGGTGTGAGTTCTACGCATGTGCATACACATACACACACACACGCACACGCACACACACTAAATAATCCTAAAGCTCTTGACAGGAGGACAAATCTGGCTCATAGTGTGTGATCTTCAATTGTTATCCTGCCTTTCTTCCCCTTTGGAATTAGCCTCTGGCTGTTAAGCCTAACTCTGCCTTCTCTGTTGTCCTGAAAGACTCTCTTTACAGTTGACAGCATCCCTGGGTCTAGAGTTCATTTTCCTCTCCTCACATTTTGCCATGAGGGCTAACTGCTGTTGCTGGCAGCCAATTTCCCTTCCCTATTCCTGACTAGATGCGAGGTCAGAGGAGAGCCACTCTGACCACATATTCGAATTTAATTCCTTCCGCTAATTCACAAAATCAAGGCACAAATCACAGCCAAGGCCAGCAGTTTGTTTTAATAATTCCTTCTGGCGCAAGAGTGAATAATTTTCCTGAAATGTTTTATCTACCTTTTTGCTAGAGACTGAACTTGGCTTTCACCCATTTCCTTTACTCCAAACCCAAGGCCTTGTCCCTGGCAGGGCTTTTCTAGACACCCTGTAGTGCTTAGGAGAGGTGCTTTTCTCGCTCACATCTCAAACTTCGTACGAGGACTTGCAGAAAATCATATCATCCTAAATGCAAATGAACCCCAACGTGACCTGTTCTCAGTCTGTTAACCCCTTTGTTTGTGTATATCTGGAGTTCTCCGTTACCTCTCCACGCTGGATCAAAGCATTGATCAAAAGGTACACCACTGGGGTGGGGAGCCCTTCAGATGCTCAAGTCTCCTCTCAGGCCTCCAGCTTTTCTCTTCAGTGTTTCAATCCTAGGAAGAGTTTATGAGTGTGAGTAGGGCATGCTCTTTGGGGTTTGCATCTGACAAGATTCTTGCAAGCACTCCAGGTTCATGGCAGCCAGTTGTCCATTTAAATATATTTGTGTTTGTTTGAGAATGTATTTTTATCCTACTTAATAGACATTTAGATGAAGAATTTCTTGGCCCCTGTAAGAGTGTGCATCTGTATATTTCCGTAGGGAAATAGCAACCAGAATTCCTAACGCTTTTGCAGTCTATGAAGACTTTTGGCCCCTCACCTTTTGATATTGCAGAATTGATGTGACCTGGGTGGTGCACGGTGCCCTTTGGTTTATGTTCACTGGGCACATCTTTTTTTCCATTTATAAGGGCCTTGCCTTCTTGTTCTTTGCATGTTTCATAATTTTCTGTTGAAAATTGGACATCTTATGTAATATAATGTGGCAACTCTGCATATCAGATTGTTGTTTCTGTTTGTTTTTTGTTTGTTTAGTGATATTTCTTGATTAGTTTTGAAAAGCCTGTATTTTCAGGTCTAATCACCGAAGTCTCAGGTTGGTTATTTTAATGGTCAGTCAATGATAAGACAGAAAATTCCATAAATGCACGAATCAACAAGCCCCCTGGTCTTTCCTGATAGCCTAAATGTGCGTGTTGGGACTTGCTTTCGGCGCTCAGCCAGGCAGTTGACAACCGCCTTAGTCCTCATTTTCTGCTTGTGCAGAGCTCAGGTCAGCCTGAGGGGGAAACTCAGGGCCTTCTTGGGTCTTTTCTGAGCATGGGCATGGGCCTGCACAGGTGTGGCCTTCTAGATTCCAGGAATAAGTGGGCACTTCTCAAAGCCTCTGTGTATGATGAGGGGGACCAAAAAAACCCAGAAGTTGGTTATAAAAACTTAGGTATTCTTTTTTTGTTTTTTTGAGTTGGAGTCTCACTCCGTGGCCCAGACTGGAGTGCAGTGGCTGTCCCCGGCCACCGCAGCCTCGACCTGCTGGGCTCCGGCGATCCTTCCACCTCAGCCTTCCAAGGAATGGAACTACAGGCGTGCGTTACCACGCCCAGCTAATTTTGATTTATTGTAGAGATGAGGTCTCGCCAAGTTGCCCAGGCGGGTCTCGAACCCGCGGGCTCAGGCAGTCCACTCACTTCAGCCTCCCAAGGTGCGGGATTACAGGCTGAGCCACCGAGCCCGGCAACTTGTGAATTCTTACACATTTAAGCTTGTCACTTGCAGAGTACTCTCCGTTTGATGCAATATACCTCTCAAGATGCTTTCTCCACTGCTCAAAACAGTTTTTGAACCCATCAATTTGGATGTCTTTTAGTGCTTCTGCTGTTTTTTGTTTCTCTTCTTCCACATCTACAAAATGTTTCCTTTTGAGGACTATTTTCATCCAGTGAAACAAAAGGAAGTTGCTCAGGGTGAGATAGGGTGAATGGGGGGGGGAGGTGTTAGGGGGGTCATGCTGTTTTTGGTCAAAAACTGCTGAACACTCATCAGTAGGCAGGTGCACTTATAAATCACCCATCATGAAATGGGCAAACGTGTTGAAAGAATCTCCCAAAAAAATTTGCTGAAGCTGAATGCAACCTCTCGCAACAACACTAGCGGGTTCCTAGATGGGTTCCTAGAATGCTCACCTAGTGGGGGAAGCCTGTACTAGAACGGGCCTCTAAAAGATCATTCAGGTTTTTTGGGTGCCCTCTCGTATATTTCATTTTTCATTTTCCCTTTTAAGCTTTTTGGTTGCCCTGTTGTTTGCCCCTGCTGTTACTTACCACCTCAGGGAGCTGCAAAATTAATTAGTTGTCTCTAATTGTTTTTGCCAAAGGCTTTTAACTGGACAAGCTCAGAATCAGGTCAAATAAAGACAGCCTTGCAAGTGGGCTCTTCCAGAGACCCACCAGACTGGGCACATACCGACTTTTCTGGGACTGCGGCTTTCAAGGTGCTCCAAACCCATTTTGCTCCCCGTAGTGGCTGTCAGGCTGCTCGTTTTCACCATGATTGCAGCTGTTGGTTTTCAAGGCTGCTACTGAAATGGCGAAGAGGGATAGGAACGGTGCAGGTTAAAATGCCACAGAGCTTGCTGTTCTTACCAAGGTTTAGCTGTTTCTCTTGGATAAATGCTCCCTGCAAGTCTTTGGTAAAGTTTCAGAGTTCTGGAAAAGTTGGTTCTGACACTTGTGACCAGTTTTCTGGTGGAGGGAAATTTTTAGATGTCTTTACACCATTCTTTTTGCTGATGGCCACCTATGGAATAGCATTGATTCTGGAATCAAGTTCCGGCTTTTCAACTTCATGTCTTTTGGTTTGTGGCTGATAGTCGGCCAAGAAATCTAAGCTCTTATTTTCTTGTCTCAAAAATGGGCATAGTAGTATCTACCATGTGGAATTTTTGTAGAGGCCACATGAGATAATGCATTTCACAAGGAGCTGGATGAAAACTAACCTATAAGTCACTGTCAAATAGGATACTTAAGGAGTTTAAAAGGAAATCATGGGAAGAAGCTTGTAACCCTCAGGCTTGCTTCATTTGTGGCAGCAGAGCCACGATGAGTATTTTGGGGAATGAGGGCTTCACCAAGGGAGGTGGGTCTTAACTGTGGGAAGAGCTGGGGACATGAAGGTGTAGAGAGGGGGCATAGGACCAGGAAGCAGTCATTTGCCAGTCTGCTTGAAACACTGGCACCAGTGGGCAAGTCAGAACTTGAGGGAAGTTCCAGAAGCCATATACTCAAGTACTTCCAGCCATTAGAGTGGGACTGGGAAGGGGGAGTTTGGGAGAGGTATATGGGAAACTGTGTGTGTCTAGAGCTCCCAGCCCTGTACATCCACAGCAAGTCTGGGGCAGCTGTTGATCAGCAGGGCCAGCACTTGGGAAGACCAGCTGGACACACAAAACGAGGACAGGCTGGGGGCCTCAGAGCATCTCTGCATCTTGCTTGACAGCACATTTGACCGTGACAGCCTTCCTAGAGGCTGCTGCTTCATGTCTGCCTCTCAGATTCCTACAAGTTCCCTTTGGGCTATCTCTAACATGAAGTCATAAGGGAAATAAATTTTAGGAAACAAAGTTTCCAGTTTAAATAAGTTACCACCACATAATCTGGTACATATGACTGTGCAACAGGCTTATCCCTTTAACCTGGGAATTTACTTATTTGGAAAGTGGCAGCCAGGTACAAAGTGCCCTGTAGGTTGTGTTACATTGTTAAAGAAGAGTTCTGGTATGAAGAAACTTTTAAAAAGTTACTTCAAAGGGATTTAGATATTGAAGCAATCTTAGAGCATGTAAGATTAAACATTTAATTTACAAGCCTTGCTTTATTTACTAGATGAGTTCTGTAGAGATAATGTATCAAATGATTGTTTGTAAATCTTAAATAAAATAAGGAAAATCTTCCTAATAACAAGTTGCAGTATCAAGCATATGATCATTCAATTGGTTTTCAGTTGACATTGGCATACAGTTTTTTATCTTAGTTTCTTAGCAGAATGTTGTCAAGGTCATGGATGGTGAGACAATCACGGTTTTTGCAGACTAATTTTATAAATTTCATGCAAGTCTAAGGCAAGATAGGACACGTGTGCCTCTCTCTGTGCTGGTGAGAGGCTGCTGCATCTAGTGTTGTCTGGTTATTGGGTAGAAGAAAGCACACTGCTGTCTCAGTACCCTGCTTCCCACATGGTGATTTGCTCCAGGAAGGAGATCTTGTCTGCAACAGTAGCCATAATTAGGGCCATCAATATAGTAAGTTTATAATAATCCATGGCATTTTCCAGGACATTTTCCATTTGCATTCTGCTCAGTTTAAGTGGGTAGAGTGAACCACCCTTATACACACACATATGCACATACATACTTCCCAGAATCTTTCAAGTTTTGTTAGTAGCATAGATCTCTGGTTTGCACAGACTATACAGACATGAAGTATTGCTTTGTGCTTGTTCTTTCGGGGGAGGGTGGGCTTCAGGGTTTCTCTTGGCCCTGTACCCTGCATTGGCCCTGCCAGGGGCCAATGTATCTAATTCACTGTGTATCAGGAACTCCGAAAGTCACCTTTGGGTGGTTTCAGAGACTTACTAGGCCTACCGTGGGACGGGTCGATTTCTGTAAACCCACTCACTTATGGTGATGCCCTGGGACCCTGAGGATTGGCATTAACTAAGTGCTAACCTTAAAAAGTTTAGGCGTTTCTTTTCCCCCAGGATATCATTGTCTAGCAGATGGTCATGTTTACTTCTTTGGAGAAGACTAGGGAAGAAGAGTGGTGGTAAATACTAGTTATTTTGTTACTGGGTCTTTCCTCAGTGCTATTGGCTTCTTCCTTATTTTTATTTAAGAGACTCAGAGTCTGTGAAAGTCCTGTCAAAGACAGGCATTTGGTGAGAGACAGTGTCTTGGTACAGAGACTCGGGTCAGCCTTCTGATCTCCAAACCTAAATTAAAAAAAAATATGCAGATCAGGTTTGAACTTTGTCAGCTGCCTGCCCATTTAATTTGGAACTGAAGTTTCATGATCAATCACTTGCCACCTAAGATCCCTGCTAGTCCAGCCAGTCTGGCGACCACTCTGCCATGCCTCTTGCAAATAACTGTGCCCGCCTTCCCTCCAGGACCAGTGCTGTCAACACATCTCTGCCACCCGGGGTCCTGATCCTCCCCACTGAAGGCAGGAGGCTCATTTCAGCAAAAGGCCCTCCAAGTGTTCCCAGCTTGCACAGAATAGATATCTGCTGCTTCCCTATACACGATGTGTTCTCTAAGCCAAGGTGAAGGGCATATCCCCTGGGCCTTCTTGGGGGACACAGGGGTGGTGAGCAAGTTGCAAATGATAAATGAACAACAGCCTTTTTGTTCCAAGTAGTTGGATGCCTGCCTCTACATTACGCCGAGGAATTTCTGGCACCTCACTTTGTTTAGTTTTGGCCACATTTGAGTCCAGGCTTTAGTCAAGCAGTTGAGCAAATAATTTAGAAGCATCCCCAGCTGCTTGAGTTAGCACGGTGAATAAAATGTGTCTCTATTCGGCCTGACTTAAATTACGGCTCTTTCCCTCTGGGCTAGCACCTTCAGATCTCTCTGCCATGTGGTCTCAAGGCTTCCCTCTGTAATGTAACACAGTCTTGCTGTTCTCTCTGCATGTGAGTCTAGTCATGTGTCTGGAGGCAACAAGGAATGGGAGGATGCAGTCCTCGTGTCTCATGGTCTCGTCAGCAGAGGAAGGGGGGTGGGGGAGCGCTTCTCTGCTGAGGTAGGAGACTCAGTAGGTTTGGGGGCTTCTGCCACTTGAATCATTCCACATGGCCCCTTTAAACTCTCAGATTTAGCTCTTTCATAGTCAGTGCCCTCTTCTGCTTCTGGCCAGGATGAAGTGACTGTGCTTGCTCTGAACATCTGTGACTGGTACTATTGCTGTGTGATAAACCTGCTCGACTCTGGCTTAAAACAACAGCAGTGGTTGACTCTCTTGTGGTTCTGGTTTCAGTGGAGGAGCTCAGGAAGACTTGGCTGGGCAGTGGCTTGGGCCCTCTCGAGCAGGTGCATTTGGTGGTGGCTGGAGCTGGGATAGCAGGGACTGGCTGGGCGACTCTCCTCATCTTGTCTCAGGGCCTCTCTGTGTGCTCTCCTTACATACATTGCCTCGGGCATCTTCCCAATGTGGTGACCTCAGGGCAGCAGACCCACTTCCACAGCAGCTCCAGCTCCGAGCGAATATTGCAAGAGGACCGAGCTGTGTGGCCTTTTATGGTCCAACTTTGAAAGTCCCATAGTGTCACTTTGACCACAGTTCCAAGCCCACCCAGAGCAGTCCCCAAAGAATAAACTGACATGTAACTACAAGCCAGTGGAGGACATAGGAGGACCACAGTGTCCTTGAGTAAGCCAGCCAGATACCTCCACCTCCTCCCAGGACTGGCAAAGCGTGTCCACCTTGCAGTGCGTCTCAGCGGTCCCACCAGCGGTGTCCATCCGCGCCTGCACACCTCTGCTCACACTTCACTTTATTACATCCACAGATCCTGCGTCTTTCATGCGAGAAGGTTCACAGCCTGTGGGCACCGTTTTCCCAGCAGCATCTGCTCACTACCTGTCTCTGTATCCATTTTTTAGCAATAAAGAATTTTAAAATTAATGTATACACGTTTTATTTAGACTTAATGCTGTTGTACCCTTGATAGACGATAGTATAGTGTGAAATAGCTTTTATGTGCACTGGGAAACCAGACAATTTGTGTGACCCACTTTGTGGCAATACTAGCTTTTTTGCACTGGTCAGGAGCCAAACTCACAGTATCTCTCTCTGAGACATGCCTAGGTTTATTTCCTGCAGATCTTGTCTCATGTAGCCTGTGTCCTAAGTGTGTGAAATAAATGAGAAGTCTCAAACATTGAAGAAACGGTGTTGGGGTGTGTGAGACAAAAGGTGTCATATGTGCTAAAAAATAGCCACTGGTCACAATTAAGCAATTTCGTTATTTCTGTCATTTCTAGGCAGAAGAAATCCTCAGGCAAGAGCTGAAGAAAAAAGAAACACCAAGCTTGTACTGTTTACTGGGCGATGTCCTCGGGGACCACGCTTGCTACGACAAGGCCTGGGAGCTGTCCCGACACCGCAGCGCACGGGCACAGCGCTGCAAAGCCCTGCTGCACCTCCGGAACAAGGAGCTTCGGGAGTGTGTGCAGTGCTTCGAGCGCTCAGTGCAGATCAACCCCATGCAGGTGAGCGGCTCATGGGCCCGCTCAGCGTGGCTCTTCGGGGTGAATTTTACCGAGTGAGTGCCCACTTTCTATCCTGGTGGCTGAGGAGCTCAGAACTCAGTCTCCAAGAGACTGTCTGCTTGTCACTGAGGGGGGCAGCTAGGCTTTCTCTCTCACCTTCTGCTGCCTGAACCTTTCTGTTTCATTTTTTATTTATTTTATCCATCCTTACCTCCAATACAACTGTTAGAATTAGATGCCATTTTGAGCAGTTGTGTTAGGGAGGAAATGAATGAGAGTCAGAATCGCAGATGACAGGACCCTGCGGGTTATTGCTGGGATCAGTCATGAAAGAAAGACCTTCACATAAGTAGGATGGCAGATAGAAGAGGACTGTGGATCATTTTAAGGACAAAATTGTGCATAGTTACATATACACAAATTTAAATATTTAAAACATTTAAAAATGTTTGGAAAAAATGATACAAAAAGGGTCTGGGTCTGACCTAGTTTTGAGGGGAAAGAGGGTAGCGTTATTTTGCACTTAATGGTATTCATTTACCAAGATGGTTTTATTTTCAGAAATGGTCATGTTTTTCTATGGGCTTTGATAACTGCCCTCCCAATTCACTAATCAAAGGCACTTATAACGTCCATTGTGGATCCTGAGAGACTTGTGCCCTTACTGAGTAAAATATTAGTTAAAATACTATTTTAAGATTAGTGACTAACCTCACTGGGCATTTTGCCAGTAATTGAGTCTGGATGGTTTGACTCCAGAGCCTCCACTTATTTATTTATTTATTTACTTACTTACTGTTATTTACTTATTTTGATTTTAATTTTAATTTTTTTGAGTCAGAGTTTCACGCCATCCCACGGCCACTGCAGCCTTGACATGGTAAGCTGAGGTGAACCTTCTGCCTCAGCCCTCCAAGTAGCTGGAACTGCAAGTATACACCACCACCCCTGGCTAATTTTTTGATTTATTGTAGAGTCAGTGTCTCGCCAAGGTACCCAGGTTGTTCTCAAACCTCTGGACTTAGGCTGTCCTCTCGTCTCAGCCTCCCAGAGTGCTGGGATTACAGGCGTGAGCCTCTGCATCTGACCTACACTCTTTTTTAAAAAATTGTTTAATTGTAGTAAGGAACATATAAAATTTACCACCTTAGCCATTTCTAAATATACAGTGCAGTAGTGTTAAATATATGTTCATCAGCCGGGCTTGGTGGCTCAGCCTGTAATCCCACGCCTTTGGGAAGCTGAGGTGAGTGGATTGCCTGAGCCCGCGGGTTCGAGACCCGCCTGGGCAGTGAGACCTCATCTCTGCAATAAATCAAAAAATCAGCCGGGCGTGGTAGCACATGCCTGTAATTCCAGCTACTTGGAAGGCTGAGGCGGAAGGATCGCCGGAGCCCAGCAGGTCGAGGCTGAGGTGGCCGGGAGCGGCCACTGCACTCCAGTCTGTGCGACAGAGTGAGACTCCGACTCAAAAAAAAACCAAAACAAAACAAATAAATATATGTTCATCTTGGACAACAAATCCCCAGAACTTTTTCATCTTATAAAACGAGAACTCTATACCCATTGAACAGGTTTCCACTTCCCCTTCCCCCAGCACCTGGCAGCCTACTTGCTTTCTGCCTGTGAATTTGACAGCTCTGGATACCTCATACAAGTGGAATCATACAGTATCCGTGCTTTTGCGCCTGGCTTATTTCAAGAGCGGGATGTTCTCAGAGTGCGTCCATGCTGTAGTGAGTGGTCAGAACCACCTTCCTTTTTAAGGATGAATACTCTTGCACCGCATGTATGTATGAATACTGCTCCATTGCATGTATGTACTACGTTTGTCCCCATCTGCCCCTTCTCAGAACATCCAGATCAGTCTTTTCACCCTCGGGTCCAATGTGACAACAGCAAGTCCCCTGGCGACTTCGCAGCTCCCTGGTCTAACTCCTGTCACTTCTCTGTCACCCTCCATAGCCCACACTGCCCTGTGTTCTCTGACTATAACCCCGTCTGCCTCGGGGTCCTCTTCTTGCTCTTCTTCTGTCTGGAATGTTCTTCAGATACCCGCATACCTTGCTCCTTTCCTCATTCAAGCATTTGCTAAAAATTGTTGCTTTCTCAGAGGGGCCTTCCACAGTCATTCCGTGTAAAGCCACACCCATCTTGTGCTCCTGATTTTCCCTCCCTTCTCTGTTTTTCCCATAGCACTTAGCACATTCTAATGTTATGCATGGCTTACTTTCAAAAAATCCTGTTTCTTTTCCACTGGAATGTGAGTCGCTGAAGGCAGGCGTTTCCTTCTGTGTGGTTTGGTCCTGTGTTCTTCATGCCTGTAACAGTGCCGTGTGCATGTTAGGTATTCAGTGAGTGTTTGCTGAATGAGTGAATAATAAATAGTATCTGTAACCATTTATTCATCAAATATATACTGATTTTCTGCTGGGCACATAGCACTGAGCCAAAGAATAAAGTAGCAGCAGATTACCAGGTGGTCCAGTTTGCACCCTTGGGTACGACTTAGTGAAATAAATGGGCAGAACCAGTCAACAGTACAACACATTAAAGAAACACCAGGGGTTTATCGGTGAAGCACTAGTTACGTGGAAGTCAGAGGGAATGTTTCTACCTTTGGTGGACAAGGGGAGGGGATGTTGGATTTGGCTTTGAAAGACAGGTAGTACTTGGGAGGCAAGAAAGGGCTGTGGGGAAGGTGTGTCCGGCAGACGAACAGGTGCCAGGCCCTGGAAACAGAAAGAGAAGGGGTGTGTGTGTTGGGGAACCTAGGGTTGGGGCTGACTGGTGGTTTAGAGTGAGGGAAGCAGGACGGTTATAAGGGAGCTGGGCTGGAGCCAGCTATGAAGGCTCTCAGACGTGAGGTGCAACCGCTGGGCCTCTTACTTGACAGATGGGGAGCCATCGAAGGCTTGGTTTGTTTGGGCCCTTGTTGCACATGCAGGAGTGTGATGTGTCAAGAGGTAACCCAGGAGTATTGTGTTAGGAGCACTGGGTGTGGGATACTCCAGACGTGGGCAGAGTTAGGAGCTGCAGGGACAGTCTAGCTGTCACCTTGGCAGTTGGCAGTGTGGAGGGGCTGTAGGAAGGAGGTGACGAAGGGAGGGAGGTCACAAGGGAGGATTGACAGGCCTCGAGGGCCTCACTATATAGTCTAGATGTCATTACTCAGATAGACAAAGAAAGGACACCCGCTCAGAGCCGAGTCACCGCACATGCAGATGTCACGTGAGCATATCTTGCAGCTTGTCATATGGATTCAGTGCTGGCAGGCTGTGAGCCACACGGAGACATGCAGGCCTTTGACACTGCAGTTGCACAGAACCACTGCGAGATGGGAGCTTGAACCCCAGCCTCACTGGAGCTTGAGAACTAAGTTTGAACCAAGCTCCTCTGTGCTGTGTCGTCTCCTCTCATCCTCGCAGTAGAAGGAAAACAGAAACACGCAAGTTAGAAGTCTGTCCTCCCTTTTCAGACATATCCAAAGATTAGGTTCAATAACAAAGTATAGGTAAACTGAGTGTGGTGTTTGAATGACTTTTGCACATCTTAATGACTTTCTAAAGTCAAATTGGGATAAGAATAGTTGTATCTGGAAAGAATTGGAGGGAAAAAGACTGTGTCTTCTCATCTTTTAGGTTTAAGCATGTTATAGAGTGACAGCTTGAGTAAAAAGGGCTCCTATGAAGTGAGTGAGAGCTCAAACAGAAAAAGAGAGCATTCCTGTGGAAAGCAGGGGTGTTGAACCTTTGCCAGGGACAGTCTGCGTGACTGAGCAAGCTGTTGTGTGATGATCTGTTAGAGACCGGAAGACTCACGCCATGGATACCTGTGCTTTGAGACTGCCAGCTGTCATTCACTTATCCCACGTGGCTCATGCTCACAGGCGACTTCTGGAACGACTAAAAGTCAGCCTTAGACTTTGGAGCTTGTGGGGTGTTTGAAGCTGAAGAAAATGGGAGGCAAGATTTCATAGACAGAGGCCCAGAGTTAAAATAGGGCTCTCATTCCTGTGCCTGGGTGGCTATTATTCCTGTTGCCCCCTACTTTTAAGCAAAAAAGTAAAAACCAAGAAATTGCTTAGAGATCAAACTAGTATGAGTAGCACTGAAAAAGGAGAATGTTATTTCCTGTCCATTTTTTCTCCCCACTCAATACACACGTATTTTACCTTGACTTTTGTCAGTCCCCCCTGTCTTTTTAAAATTTTATTTTCCTTAACCCTCCCCCTTAATCCATTGGTCACTCACCTTTGTGAGTATATATGATATTGCTGGCAGTGTAAACACAGGCATACCTCAGAGATGTTGTGGGTTTGGTTCCGGACCACCGCCATAAAGCAAATATTGTATTAAAGTGAGTCACACAAACTTTTTGGTTTCTCAGTGGGTATAAAAGTTAGGTTTATGCTATAGTCTATTAAGTGTGCAATAGCATTATGTCTAAAGAAGCTATGTGCATACTTTAATTTAAAAATATTTTCTTGCTGAAAAATGCTGACAATCATTGGCACCTTCAGCAAGTTGTCACCTTTTTGCTGGTGGGGAGGGTATTGCTTCAGTGTTGACAGCTGCTGACTGATCCAGGTGGTGGTCGCTGAAGGCTGAGGTGGCTGTGGAAATTTCTTAAAATAAGACAACAATGAAGTTTGCCACATCAATGGGTTCTTCCTGTCACAAAAGATTTCTCTGTTGCGTGAGATACTGTTTGCTAGCCTTTTAGCCACAGCGGAACTTCTTTCAAAATCGCTGTCCATCTTCTCAGACCCTGCTGCTGCTTTATCCGTCAAGTTTATGGAATTTTCTAAATCTTTGTTGTCTTTGCAACAGTGTTCACAACATCTTCACCAGGACCAAATTCCATCGCACCACTTTCTTGTGCATCCATAAGAAGCAAAATCCCAGGCAGCCCCCTCAGGTCCCTTCCTGCTGTGGGAGCTTTTCTGTCCTCTCAATAAATCCTGCTTTCTCAAAAAAAAAGAAGCAGCAGCAAAATTCCTCATCCATTCAAGTTTGATCATAAGATTGCAGCAATTCAGGCTCCACTTCTGACTCTAGTTCTCTTGCTGTTTTTACCACATCTGCAGTGACTTCCTCCACTGAAGTTTTGAGCCCCTCAAAGTCATTCATTAGGGTTGGAATCAACTCCTTCCCAACTCCTGTTAGTGTTGCCAAGTTGACTTCCTTCCATAAATCCCAGATATTTTTAATGGTGAATCCTTTCCAGAAGTTTCCAGTTTTCTTTGCTCAGATCCATCAGAGGAATCACTATTTATGGCTGCCATAGCTTATGAAATGTATTCTCGGATAAGATTTAAAATTGAAGGGGTGTGTGTGTTGAGGGAGCAGAGGGCTGAGGCAGGCAGATCCATGGCTGCAGAATGGATGTCGTGTTCGCGGGCGTAAAAACAACACTCATCTCCTTGCACAGCTCCATCAGAGCTCTTGGGTGACCAGGTGCCTTGTCAATGAGCAGTAATCTTTTGAAAGGAATCATTTTTTTTAAGCAGTAGGTCTCAACAGCAGGCTCAAAATATTCATCATACCATGCAGCAGACACATATGCTGTCATTCAGGCTTTGTTGTTCTATTTCTATAACACAGGCAGGGTAGATTTAGTGTCAGTCTTCAGGGCCCTGGGATTTTTGGAATGGTGAATGAGAATTGGCTTCAACTTAAAGTCACCAGCTGCATTAGCCTCTAATAGGACAGTCAGAGTGTCCTTGGAAATTTGAAGCCAGCCATTTACTTCTCCTCTTTATCTCGAAAGTCCTGGATGGCATCTTCTTCTAAGAGAAGGTGTTTTCATCCCCATGGACATCTGTTGTGAGTATAGCCGCCTCCATCAGGGATCTCAGCCCAACCTGGAGAGCTTGCTGCGGCTTCTCCATCAGCACCTGCTGCCTCCCCTGCACTTGGACATGTTGGGGACAGCATCTTCCCTTCAACCCCGAGAACCAGCCTTTGCTGACTTCAAACCCTTCGGTAGCTCCCTCACCTCTTTCAGCCTTCCTAGGACTAGAGAGCGTCAGGGCCTTGCTCTGGATTAGGCTTTGGCTTAAGGGAATGTGGTGGCTGGTTTGATCTTCTATCCAGAACACTCAGACTTTCTCTACATCCGCGATAAGGCTGTTTCACTTTACCATTTGTGCGTCCTCTGTTTTAGCACTTCTAATTTCCTTCAATAGCTTTTCTTTTACAGTCACAGCTTGGCTAAGTGTTTGGTGCAAGAGGCCTACCTTTCGGCTTGTCTTAGCTTTCCAGGTGCCTTTCTCTCTAAATTTAGTCATTTGTAAGTTTCTTTCTTTCTAAAATTGGCACGTTGTAATTATACACAGTTGTGGTGTACAGTTTGATGTTTCAGTACTTCTGTGTTGTGTAGTGGTTAAGTCAGGGTATTCAGCATGACCATCACCTCATGCTACTATCATTTCTCTGTGCGGAAGACATTCAGAAGCCTCTCTTCTAGCTAGCTTGAGACACACAATACCTGTTTACTTCTAGCTTTTGATGTATAGTGAGAGACATGCGCCTCTGCTTTTCACTGAAACACTTAGAGGCCTTTGTAGGGTTGATTGCCCTAACTCAACTTGTGTCTCAGGGGACAGGGCAGCTGCAGGGGAGCAGCCAGTGAGTGGAGTAGTCAGAGCTTATAAAACGTTGATCGGCTCAGTTTGCCATCTTATGTGGGTGCAATTTGTGGTGCCCCACGACAGCAGTGATAGTGACACCAAAAAGAACAGGTCACAGGTCACCATAACAGATGGAATAATAATGAGAAAGTTTTTGAAATACTGTGAAAATTACCAAAATGTGGGAGAAATGAGATCAGCACATGTGGTTAGCAGCATTGCCGCCCTGTTTCACCATGTCCCGCCCACCCCACAGTATTTTAAAGCAAGTCCCACACATCGCATCATTTCACTTAAAAATGTTCAGTAATACTTCTCCACAAAAAGGACTTAAAAAGCCATAATACCATTGCACTTAAAACATCAGTAATTATTTGTAGGAAGCTTTTGATTGAGCTTCTTACTTTAATTGAATAAATTTATATTCTATACAGGAATAGAATGTAATTGAGAAGCCCTATAATTTAGCAGAATCCAAATTTGGTGAAGCATTACAGATGATTATAACTAGAGACAACTTGTTTGATGAATTTTGTCTTGTTAAAAATATTTATTGAAGAAAGATACCCTAACAGGAAGCCAGAAGACAATACCTAAGAAAATATTTATAAGTTTCAATATTAAGCCAGGCTCGGTGGCTCAGCCTGTAATCCCACGCCTTGGGAGACTGAGGTGAGTGGATTGCCTGAGCCCTTGGGTTCGAGACCCGCCTGGGCAACTTGGTGAGACCTCATCTCTACAATAAATCCAAAAAATTAACCGGGAGTGGTAGCACGTGCCTATAGTTCCAGCTACTTGGAAGGCTGAGGTGGAAGGATCGCCAGAGCCCAGGAGATCAAGGCTGAGGTGGCTGGGAGCGGCCACTGCACTCCAGTCTGGGCGACAGAGTGAGACTCCGACTCAAAAAAAAAAAAGTTTCAATATTAATAAAACTAAAATTAAAAATATGTTCTATTTAGCAGAAGTTGCTCTGAGCTGACCAGGTACCTCTGTACATTTAGAAAGAATATTTTTTCTATTATTGTTATTATTATTATTATTATGGCCTACAGAAGAGGGCCAATAAAGGCTTTCAATCATTTTAAATGCATAAACAATGAATGTGACAGTTAACAATAAAGAACAACTTTGAAGTAGACAAGAGGCAGTCTTATGAAAAAATTGAAAATACTAAGGTCACATTGAAAAAATGTATTCATTAGAAAAATATCAATGACATAGTGTTAGAATCAGACATGACTAAAGCTGATTAAAGTGTATGGATGTCTACTAAAAAAATTAAATTTTGTAATTATGGAAGCATGCACATATAAGTCTGTACTCCATTATTTTTAAATGTTCAGATAATCAGCATTAAGCATTTTTACCTTTTGGATAGAATAATTTTATCATTTTTATGCATTTAACATTTTTATTGGTCAGTAAGTTTTTTTACCACATAATTCAATTTTTTTTTTTTTTTTAGTGTTCTGGTTCACTTTCAGCAGTGTTGCCATTTGGACAGTACATTATGTGGTTGCCTAGCCAAGCATTATCAAGTACTTGTGTACCAGATGCGGATGGGGTCATGAATGAGGCTGTGTCACCCTATCAGCAGAGAGCAGCACACTTCCTCTGGGAAATGATAATGGATAGAACTGGTTTTCACAGGGCTCTAAATACTCTACTTCAGGGTTATCTAATCCTGTGGCTGTGGGAGTCTGTTGTGGTTTTGAGTATAAGAGTGATAGGACAAAAGTGGTGTTATAGGAAGTTTAAATAAGAAATGAGTGTCATGGCTGAGTGGTCAGTGGCTTCAACAGGATATGTGGAAGCGATAGAACAGATTGTAGCCTCATTGCAAAGGATCTATCCCAGGACTTACTCCTTAGGCTGGGAGTATGGAGGGAAACCATGGCATCAGAGAGGATACCAACTTTCTCAATTGTCTGGTTAAACGGAACAACGTCTCTAGTGAGGGGCGTTCAGGGAATTCAGGAGGAAGAGAAGAGACATTTTACAGGCAAGGCCGTGTGACCTTGGATGTTGACTAAGAGGGGATGGTGCTGCCTTTGAGCAGAGATGGCTGGTTCTCTGTTGGAGGTGAAAGCCTGAGTGATGCCTAGTTGTGAGGTTGGAACTGAGCGTGCAGATGGGGCTCTTTGGGGAAAGTGAGTTGAAGGTGTGAAAGTGAGTTTTTCACAGAAAACGGTTGGTAGAGAATACCAGGCAATGGCCTGAACCTTGAACACCTCTGGTCATTGGAGGAAGTTGGAAGTGATGGCCACAGGGTAGCAGGAGTCAGACAGAGTACATCAGAGGGTGGCCGGAGGGAAGGAACGACTCCAAGCAAAGGGCTCATAGACACCAAGGGAGCACGTGTGTTGTGAGGGGTCACGTGTAGTATCAAGTCCACAGAGGGCTAGAAGCGGTCATCGGACTTGTTGCCCACTCATGGGGTTTACTCAGAACTCAGGAGATGAGAGAGTGCGTGGCAGATAGAAGTGATCCCGCATTTACAGGCTATTCACGTTAGGAGCACGTCAGAGATGAGAGTTGGGTGTGGAGTTGGGACTCAGAAGAGCAGGGGACAGGTCAAACATCTCAGGACACTGGAGACCTTCCCGTAGCTGAAGGCAGAAATGAAAGAAACCAGTGGATAAAGAAAGGAATACATCCACTGGAGGGAGAAATGGTACACAGAGAGGAGAAAGCAGAAGGGAAGAGCATTCTGGGGGAAGTGGAGAGAGGAGAGAGGAAAGTCTTCACTTTGGAAATAAGGAATAATATTTCCAGTGAGACCAGAAGATGAGAGAACGTTGGCATTCTAGTAGCAACTTCTGTTTATTAAGCATTGTATATTCTAAATTCTTATGTAAGTGTGAACTCTTTGTCAACTGTTTTGAGGTACTGAGCAGGATCTAAGAGTCTATGTGTCTGGATCTGGACCCTTGCTCTCCTGTGGCTTCTATGAGTCGAACGGAGAGAGGAGGCGTGGACAACGTTCTGTGTTACCGAGGGGTAGAGTTATAGGCAGCACACGCTGAGTGCCACGTGACGCTTTTGGGTGACCTTATGAGTGAGGACACGAATGGTCAGAAAGGCCCGATGGAGAGGTGGATATTAGTGAGGACTAGGAAGAATTTTTCGGTTGGGATGTGGGTAGGAAGAAAAAATTGGGAAAACATGTTCCAGGGAAGGAGACTAGAAGATGTCAAAGAAGCCAGTAGAGAGCAGTTTCTTGGTAACTATAGGTTCTAACTGTTTATATTTTATTTCATAATAATAATAATAACAACAACTAATGGTGAGTATCTACTCAGTGCCAGGTACTGCTCTGGAAGCATTTTGCAGAAAATTTTAATTCTGTGCACAATCCCTGAGATGCATATTGTTTTTACCCTCATTTCACAGATGAAGACATGGAGGGTTAAGTGATGTGTGCTTGGTTTTGCAGTTCATGGGGGCTGGTGCTGGGACTTCACCCAGCATCCTGGTTCCAGAACTCTTGCTATGCCCTCTTCACCATGGTGACCCCCGAGGATGTCATCTGCATGAGGAAGTCATTGCAGATTTGGCTGAGGTCAAGTTATGGAAGGCCCTGGAGATGAGGCTGTCAGGTTGGAACGTTGTTCTTCCTTTAGTGAACAGCCAGTGTGTCTTTCCTTAGAAGCAAAGTGAAGTTATAAGATTGGTATTTGGGGACCGGGACCAGCAGCACATGGTAGCAAATGAGTCTCTGAGACCAGGGATTTAGAGGGCGCAGGACAGCCCTTCCTGGCCCATCAATGTACCTGGGGGCTTCTGTGATGCAGTGCTCTGCGATTTCGTCATCCTGGGTGTTAGTGCCACATGGCCTTCCATGAGTTGTAAGGGTTGACTTTCTCTTTCATTTTTTGTTTTTGGAAGGAGAAAATCGCCAGGCTTGGTGGCTCAGCCTATAATCCCAGCACTTTGGGAGGCTGAGGCGAGTGGATTGCCTAAGCCCGTGGGTTCGAGACCCACCTGGGCAACTTGGTGAGACCTTGTCTCTACAGTAAATCAAAAATTAGCCGGGCATGGTAGCACATACCTCTAGTTCTGGCTACTTGGAAGGCTGAGGTGGAAGGATCGCTGGAGCCCAGCTGGTCAAGGCTGTGGTGGCCGAGAGTGTGCCACTGCATTCCAGTCTGGGTGACGGAGTGAGACTCCAACTCAAAAAAAAAAAAAAAGAAAGGAGAAAATCTCTTTATTTGAAATGGAGTGATCTAGCGTCTGTTGTGAACATCTGTTATGTGTCGTGCAAGGAATTCAGAAGGTCTGCACTTACGTTCCGATGGAGAGGACAGGCTGCCCACATGTGCATAGTATGCACAGAAGAAAGAGAGGTTCTCCTTTTAGTTCTTTTCTCATATTGGTAAGCAGTAAAAAATGAAACTCTCAGGGTCTAGCTTGCACAGCTGCCAAGAAATCCAAGCCCCGCGATGGCATCTGGAGAGTTGTGATGGAGTGCAGAGGGCGGACAGAGGTTCTGCTCCCATAGCCCTGCTTTGAGTTTCCATAAGCCCAAGGAAGGCAGCTCAGGCAGCGATCTTCACCCTTCCCAACGTTTGTAAGATGGAGATGATCATCACTACCTCGGTTTGCTGCTGAGAAAATGGAAGCCTGTGTGTGTAGGGTGTCCGATGTCTTCCTGGCCTTGTCCTCCTGTGGCGCTGGTGGTAGAAGACCACTGTGGCCCCCTGGTCCAGAGCCTCAGCATAGGGAGACGTTATCCAGCAGGAGAGGCTCACGTGCGGATGGCATGTCAACGCCTGTATCCCCTTGCGTTGTGGATTCTCTGGAAAGAGTGGGCAAATATAAGAGCCCTGGTGACCAAATCTAGGACAAGAGTAAGAGAAGGCATTCAGCCACCAACAGTCTGCAGTAAAAGTACGTGTGAAATCCAGTTGATCCTTTATTTTTTTTATTTTTTTATTTTTTTTGAGTTGGAGTCTCACTCTGTCGCCCAGACTG
>NW_007249729.1:211368-213827 GCF_000164805.1 Carlito syrichta | reverse complement strand
GTAGCTGGAACTACAGGCGCACGCTACCACGCCTGGCTAATTTTTGACTTATTGTAGAGATGAGGTCTTGCCAAGTTGCCCAGGCGGGTCGCGAACCCGCAGGCTCAGCCAATTCACTCACCTCATTCTCCCAAAGGCACGGGATTACAGGCTGAGCCACCGAGCCCAGCTCAGTTGATCCTTCAAGGGAGAACACTAGAACAGAGGAAGCTCTTCCTTTACAGAGCCAGAGAGGCTGGTAGGTTGAGACTTGTTTTTCCTAAGGGAGGAAAATGTAAAATTTAGTAAAAGCACTTCAGTTACGAAAGGGTCGGCAGTGCACATATTTTTAAAATGAGCCTTAAGCATCATCACTTGAAGAGACACCACTACCAGGCAGACTGATACCACTCCTGGATTTGGCGTGGTCATCTCCCATTTGACGAAACCACTTTCCACAACTCCTGCGCATCTAGGGTTGTGGGAATGAGGCAGGGATGTGGAGAGGGACGTACGGGGAGTGCATGTGGTTTTAGGACTCGACTGTAGCACGCTAACCTCTATTGCACGTGACAGAAAAGTCCAGGACAACTGATCCTGTAAGGGAAATCAGCAAAAAGTGTGAGGCCACAGATTGTTCGTTCAGTAGAGATCTTGAGGAAGAAAGAGACTTGAGTGCTGGGCTCATAACTTAAGAAAATCGTGACATGTAAGTAAGCAGTGCCAGTTGCAGACATGCCTAAGATACCCTTGTCGAAGTTAGCTTTTCAGTTGCAGAATTGCCAGGTGGTGCTTAGACGTTGCTAACCCTCAGAGTCACAGACTGCTTCACTTCTGTTTTAATGATTGTGGTTGAGTAAGTGTTGCAGTCTCTGTCTTTGTCGCACGTTTTGCATGCCAGGAACCATTGTGTGGCCTTAGGCAATTATGTCCTTGGTAGGCCTCGCTTTTCTCTTGGCCTCTCTCGAACTGATTTCTGAGGCCTCTCGTTGAATTGATTCCCTCGTAGCTCTTCAGACCTGCTGGTTCTAAATACCAGATGGTCCTTGATTTGTGATAATTCCACGTAGTGGTTTTTCGACTTTGCGATGGTATGGAAGCGATACACATCTGATTGAAGCTGAACTTCAAGCATCCACACAGCCGTTCCATGTTCCCTTTCAGTACAGTATTCAGTAATTCCATGAGATAATCAGCACTTTTTTTGAAACGAGCTTTGTGTTAGATGATATTGCCAACTGGAGATAATGCAAGTGTGCGGAGCACATTTCGGTGTGCAGGGCTAAGCTATGAGGCAGTAGGTGAGGGCATCTGGTGCATGTATGCCTGACAGTGTATTCAATTTATGATGGATTTATTGGGATGTTGCCCATCTTAAGTCGAGGGGCTCCTGTATGCCATTTGTGTTGGCAGTGTACTCATTTTGCCACTAGATGGCAATAGTGTACCTCTGAACCCTGTCACCTCTGGGTTTTCAGAATCTGGGGTGTCTGGAGAACCCTGGATTTGTAGCATAACCCACCCCTGCTTGTTCAACACTTGGGGAACTGAGACTAGGTGGTGAAGTGACATGGCCAGGGTTATATAGTTACTGAACCTCTTGAGTTGCAGTCATCTATCCTCCCCCTGTGTTACACACTGGGGGGCTTTGTGAGGAAATTCAGGAGGCCGTGCTCTCAACTGTTCCAACTCTTTGTTAATTATTTTAAAATTAATTTAAAGCCGGGCTCAGTGGCTCAGCCTGTAATCCCGCGCCTTTGGGAGGCTGAGGTGAGTGGATTGCCTGAGCCCGCAGGTTTGAGACCCACCTGGGCAACTTGGTGAGACCTCATCTCTACAATAAATCAAAAAATTAGCCGGGTGTGGTAGCACGCGCCTGTAGTTCCAGCTACTTGGAAGGCTGAGGCGGAAGGATCGCCGGAGCCCAGCAGGTCGAGGCTGCGGTGGCCGGGAGCAGCCACTGCACTCCAGCCTGGGCGACAGAGTGAGACTCCAACACATACACACAAAAAAACGAATTTAAAACTATTGTTAAGTGTTGGTATCGTCACATTCTAAGTGAACAGTTGGCCTGCTCATGTTTCTTATTGGCTCACTGAGAGGTGAGCGCTGGACAGTTGGTACTGATGGCCTACAGTGGCTACAGGCCTTCCCTGTTTTCCTGGAGGTGGGCTCTACAGAAACCTCAGCCAGGGCCTGTCTGTTGGGTGTTATCTCGCTCTGTTCCTGCCCAGTCCCTTTGAGCAGAGGTTTTCCCCACTCTTCCTCCACTGAAACATGGCGGCCATCCCTTCTTCTGCTGCACGCTTGACCACCTGCCTAGTCCACTCCAGAGGGCTTTGGGGGGGAAAGAGATAGGCTTCTCATTCTTAAAAAAATTGATCTAGCCGGGCTCGGTGGCTCAGCCTGTAATCCCGCGCCTTTGGGAGGCTGAGGTGAATGGATTGCCTGAGCCCGCAGGTTCGAGACCCGCGTGGGCA
>NW_007249729.1:144882-211211 GCF_000164805.1 Carlito syrichta | reverse complement strand
GTCTGGGCGACAGAGTGAGACTCCAACTCAAAAAAAAAAAGGATGAATTACCTCCCCAAGGCTATCTCTTCACCTGAACACCTGAAGTTCAGGCTGATGCGGAAGGATCGCCAGAGCCCAGCAGGTCGAGGCTGCGGTGGCCGGGAGCGGCCACTGCACTCCAGTCTGGGCGACAGAGTGAGACTCCAACTCAGAAAAAAAAAAAAAATTGATCTAGCCAGGCATGGTGGCTCACACCTATAATCCAAGCACATTGGGAGACAGGAGAGAGGATTGTTTGAACCCAGGGGTTCGAGACCAGCCTGAGTGACTTGGTGAGGCCTCGTCTCTACAATAAATCAAAAAATTTGCCTGTCGTGGGTAGCATGTGCCTTTAGTCCAGCTGTTTGGAAGGCTGATGTGGAAGGATCGTCTGAGCCCAGCAGGTTGATGCTTTGGTGCCCATGACCGTGACACTGCACTCCAACCTGGGCAACAGAATGACTTTGACTCAAAAACAAAACAGAAAAATGGATCTCTTGGGTTTTCCCAGCACGTGCCAACTGTCCTGTGTCCCCCCAACCTCCTTACCGGAGGCTGAGGGGTGGTACCATAATCATGGCCAAGTGGAGGAATTGTGGGCTTTGGAGTCACACTGATGGGTGGAGTCTGTCCTCTGTTTTGGCCTCTCTTAGTGGATCTGTTAACTACCCTGCAGGGCTGTGAGAAATGCTTGAGGTGTCAGTGCTTGGCACTCATGTGGATGCCCATTAAGAGCTCGTTGTTTTGGTTGCTGTAAACAAGGAACAGGAGTAGCTATAGTATATGCAAGGGGATCATAGGAGGGCCCAGCTGGAGGAGAGAGCCTCTTATGGGAGAAGGAAGGCCAGCTGCTGGTGTCCCTGCTGGTGGCATGGTGGCACAAGCAGTGTCTTAAACTAAAACAAATTTAATGAAAATCAGACACATGACTTACTTAATATAAACTATTGCAATTCTCTTTTTTTTTTATACACCCAGTATTTTTGAAGTTATTTATTTATTTGAGTCAGGATCGGTATCTTTCTATCTATCTATCTATCTATCTATCTATCTAATCTATCTATCTGAATCAGGGACTCACTCTATCATCCAAGTTGAAATAGAGTGGCATGATCATGGCTCACTGAAGCCTTGCCCTTCTGGGCTCAGATGATTCTTCCACTTCAGTCTTCGAGTAGCTGAGACTACAGGCATGTGCCACCATGCATGGCTAATTCTTAAATTTTTTTGTAGAGACAAGGGTTTGCTATGTTTCCCAGACTGGTCTTGAACTCTGGCCTCAAGCAGTCCTCTCGCCTTGGCCCCCAAAGTGCTGGGATTAGTTTTTTATTTAGATCTTGAATTTATGCTCATAGTTTTTATAACAACAAGTGGGAAGCAGTATTTGTTCTTTGCTAGTTGGAAAGCAAGCAGGGCATGTGCATTTCGAGAACCCTGAGGGCAGTGCTCATTGTTCTTGATTTAGTCCCCATAAACTATCCCTCATCCAAGTAATGCTCTGCCGTAATTCAGTGTAGCCACAATGACATCAGCAGTGAGAGGCACCTTTACTTTAAGTTCTTCCTGGTATAGAAAAAAAAATGTTGCCAATAAAATTCTGACAAGCTATTGGTTTTTAAGATGTATTGCTATTTCAGAGATGTTAAATGGTGAAAAAAAAAGTGTACCTTAAAATTGATGGAATATAATTCACAGATTTGGAAACTATCCGCTTGGTTGGAAGTTAGAGAGCTTGTTTTATGTTATATTTTATATGTTCACATCAGCCTTTAGGTCCTCTCTGAATGTATCTTGTTCAGCAAGTATGGTTTGGTGCATTGAAGTTCTTTTCATTGATTCCATAAATAACCAGATGAAAGAAAGCGGTGAGCTCACTTTTAAGTTGTTGACAGTCCCATGATTCAGAGAAATAAACTTCTAACTTTTGGTTTCAGTGCGGTACCTCTCCCCCGACCCAGGACAGCCAGCCATTCTCTCTCAGGCATTACCTGTTCCTCTAACAAAATCTGTTCTCCATAAAGGCGATAGCAGTTATTTATAACCTCCTGTGAATTCATGGCAAAGTGTTAAATGGTCCTAGGACGTTTGCTTTCTCAGGCTTATCTCTAACCATCACTAAAAGTCTTTATCTGCTTGAAGAACTTTCAGGCCACATGGAACACATTTTTGGGGGCATGGCCAAGGGAGGGGGCTGCAGAGGCCGCCTAGGCCCCCATGACAGGCTGTGGACGGGCAAAGCATCTCTTCTTTCCTGCCCTGAGCACTCAGCCACATCTGCCGGCTGGCTCACTGCCTCCCTGGAAGTTAGTAAAGAGGCTGACTTCAATCTGCTTGTAAAATGGGCCTCACTGACTGATCTGGAGGGAAACAGCCTCCTCCTAATCACTGCATTTCTGACTAATTTCACTGAATTTTTATCAGCTTTATGTCCCTTGGAGGGAGCTATCTAATTGTAAGGAAAAACCCTATGATGTAGGGGCTTTTTTGTCATTTGAATAGCTGCTTCCTATGTGATCTGTTTTCTGAACCTCAGTGATTGCGATCTGATTGCCTGAGTCCGGCTCTGCATTACGAGTGATCCAGATGAGGCTCCCTTCCTGGGTTAATTTCAGGCATGCCTGAGCGGGTGTGTGCCAGGGCAGCTCGGCTCCTGGTTCACTAGCAGAAGTGCTGTACTTGGTGTATGATTTGAAGATGAAAGCAGCAGTGTGCCCTTTTAAGTCTGTAATGCATTCATCGACTGTGAGTCTGCTGTTACTTTGGTTTTTTTTTTTTGAGTTGGAGTCTCACTCTATCACCCAGACTGGAGTGCAATGGCCGCTCCCAGCCACCACACCCTCGACCCGCTGGGCTCCGGTGATCCTTCCACCTCAGCCTTCCAAGTAGCTGGAACTACAGGCGTGCGCTACCACGCCCAGCTCATTTTGACTTATTGTAGAGATGAGGTCTCGCCAAGTTGCCCAGGCGGGTCTCAAACCCGCGGGCTCAGGCAATCCGCTCACCTCAGCCTCCCAAAGGCACGAGGTTACAGGCTGAGCCACCGAGCCGGGCTCTGCTGTTACTTTGTATTCGTCGTCCCTCAGAATGCCAGGGGTTGCTCTGGGACCCCACCCCCATCCCCAGCTCAGCAAATGAGGTCAAATCCAGGATGAGATGGTGTTATAGTGTGCACGTAACCTCTGCACATCCTCCCGTACCCTTTAAATCGTCTCTAGATTACATGTGATACCTAATAAATATAAATGTTGTGTAAATGCCATCATACTATATCGTTTAGGGAATAATTACAGGGAAAAATCATCATTTTTCTTGTCAGTATTCCATGTTGTTCTCACATATTTTCAATCAGTGGGTGATTGAACCCATATATGAGGAAACCACATACAGAGGGCCAGCTACTTTTTACATAGTAGATGCTTAGTAAAAATGTTCAGGCCGGACACGGTGGCTCATGGCCACAATCCCAGCACTTTGGGTAGGAGGCCAAGGTGAGAGGATTGCTGGAGCCCACGTGTTTGAGACCAGCCTGGGCAACTTGGCGAGACCTCATCTCAACAATAAATCAAAAAAAGTCGGGCATAGGTTCCACCTACTTGGAAGGCTGAGGCAGAAGGATCACCTGAGCCCGAGAGGTCGAGGCTGAGGTGGCCATGAGTGTGCCACTGTACTCCAGCCTGGGCTGCAGAGTTAGACTCCAACTCAGAAAAAAAAGTTCAGTTAAACCTGGCTTATGATATCCGGCTCTAATAGAAGGGCTTATAAACGGAGCTGTCCATTGCATTTAAGGAATTTGGTTAACACTGAGTATGGTGTTTCCCAGCAAAAGGTATGCAGTGGTATTGCATATGCTTTCAGAGTGTTAGCTTCAAAAATTATGTGGAACAGTTTTTCTCCATTGCTGAGTTTCCTACATTTAAACGAAGTGTAAGGCCAATATTTAATATATAGCTCTGTGATCTTTATTGGAGTGTGTTTATTGATTGTACCTTAGACAGTTTTCAGATTACATTCCGATTATATCTGTGTGCTGGCATGACTCTGGCGTTCAATCTTTGCAGCTCGGCGTGTGGTTTTCTCTTGGCTGCGCCTATTTGGCCCTGGAAGACTACGGAGGCTCAGCCAGGGCGTTCCAGCGCTGCGTGACCCTGGAACCCGACGTGAGTGGGTTTGTGCTTCTCTCCTTCTTACAGCTCCTCATTCTATGAGTTCTCTGAGTTGTCCTGGGTAGTTCAAAACAGCAGTTCCTTCTGTGCTGGAGGAAAGTGTACCTTTGAGGGAACGTCACCCCTCAAAGTATAGGATTTATAAATCTGGAAATAAGTTTCTCCTCATAATAAGTAAGTTATTCATGACTTCACTTAGGAAATGATTTTTATTAAAAATTTTTAGTTAAAAATATTCCTCATTGAGGCCGGGCGCAGCGTCTCAAGCCTGTAATTCCAGCACTTTGGGAGACCGAGGTGAGGGGATTAACTGAGGGAATTACCTGAGTTTGCGGGTTCGAGAACAGCCTAGGCAACTTGGCAAGACCTTGTCTCTACACCAAATCAAAAAACTAGCTAGGCGTGGTAGTGCACGCCTGTAATTCCAGCTACTTGGAAGGCTGAGACGGAAGGATCACCTGAGCCCAACAGGTCGATGCTGGGGTGGCTGTGAGGGTGCCACTGCAATCCAGCCTGGGCGACGGAGGGAGACTCCAACTCAAAAAAAACAACAAAAAAAAACCCAAATACACACACACACACACCTCATTGAAATGTGTATCAAAGTGTCATGTGTATTTTGTTATTCACTAATATGTGTTACTTAATTTTGTTACTAGAAAGTTCTTTTAGCATGGAAACTTTTCATGTTTAACAGCTTTATTGAGATAATGCACATCCTGTATAATTTAGCTATTTAAAGTGTGCAATTCAGTGATCTTTAGTGTATTCAGAGTTGTACAGTCATCACTACAATCAATTTTAAAGCATTTTTATTACCCTAAAAGGATATCCCTGTATGCACTGGTGGTCACTCCTCATTTCTCTCTAAACTCTACCCTCCCACTTGCTTCCATCCCCCCTCCACACACAGCCTGCAGCAACCATTGATGTGAACTCTGTCTCTGTAGATTAGCATATTCTGGACATTTCTTGTAAATGAATTCATATAATATGTGGGCTTTTGCGACTGGCTTCTTTCACTTAGATTACTGTTTTCAAGATTCATTCATGTTGTAGCCTGTGTCAGTACCTTGTTCCTTCCTAGGCCAAGCACTACCATTGTCTGAGCCTGTCACTTGCTATGTATCCCCTCATTAGTTGCTGGGCATTTAGGTCATTTTTACTTTTTTGGCTTTTGTGAATACCACTACTCTGACGTTTCTTTCTAACCTAAAGGCTGTGCACAAATCTCAGATGATCAGTTTGATCACTTTTGACAAATGCATGCTGTGTAGCTCGCGCCCCTTTCAAGATGTGGAACACTCTGGTCATTTCAGAAAGTTCCCCAAGCCCTACCCTCCATCAGTAACTATAACTCCCTCTCCCTGTGTCCCTTAGCAACTGCTGTTCTTAATTTTCTCTATATACATTAGCTTTGCCTGTTGTATATCTTCATGTAAATGGAGTCACATACTGTGACCTCATTTTTTCCTACTTCTTCACTTGACACATATTTCAGATTTTCGTTCATGTTAGTTGCAACACAAGTTCATTTCTGTTTATTGCTGTGTAGTGTTACATTATATGAATATATACAATTTGTTTATATCTCATTCTGATGAATGGTAGTTGGGCTATTTGTACTTCTAAGCCATTGTGAATAAGTCTGTTATGAACATTTCTTTTTTTGTTTTGGTCAGCGTCTCACTCTGTTGCTAGACTGCAGTGGCATGATCACATGCTGTGGTCGTAGCTCACAGCAGCCTCAACCTCCTGGGCTCAGGCAATCCTTCCACCTCAGTACACTGAGTAGCTGAGACTAAAGGCGGGTACCACCATACCTAACTAATTTTGTGTTTTTTGTAGAGACGAGATTTTGTTATGTTGCCTAGGTTAGTCTTGAACTTCTGGGTTCAAGCAATACTCCTGCCTCAGCCTCCCAGAGTGCTGAGATTACAGATGTGAGCCGCCACACCCGGTCTACTGTGAACATTCTAATACACATCTGTGTAGACATAGGTCTTTATTTCTTTTGACTTTATTTCTTAAGGCTTCCTTTTTTATCTTTGTTTTTAGCAATATAATTATTTTGTGTCTTGGTGGTTTTCTTTTTTTATATCCTTCTTGGGCCTCTTTGAACTTTTTGGATCTATGGGTTTATAGTTTTATCCAATCTGGAAAAATTTTGGCCATTATTTTTCTTCAAGTACTTTTGTGCTTTAGTCTCATTCTCCTTTCTTTCTGGTATTCCAATTTTAAATGTGTTGTTTATTTATGTATTTATTCTTAAATTTTATTTTTAGAGACAGGATCTCACTATGTTGCCCAGGCTGGACTCAAACTCCTGGGTTCCAGGTGTTCTCCTGCCTCCTGAGTAACTGGTGCTAATCACATGTGCCCGTGCATTCAGCTTTATTATACTACTTATATTGTCCAGCAGTTCCTTGAAGCTATATTTATTTGTCCTCATTTTTTCTATACTTCTGTTGGTAGCTTCTGTCGCTACATCTTTAAGTTCAGAGATTTGTTTTCTTCTACAATGTCCGATCTGCTGTTAAGCCTATCCATTAAACTATTTCAGATCATGTATTTTTTTAGTTCAAGTTTTTTCATTTGGTTCTTTTAACAGTTTTCATGTCTTTACTAAGATTCCCTAGCCATTTTCTCATTATGTTCAGTTTTCTTTTAAATCTTTGAACATGTTTATAACTGCTTTGATGTCTTTGTTTGCTTATTCCAACATCTCTTTCACTTCTGGGTCTGTTTCTATTAACTGATTTTTCCTTTGCTTATGGATAAAGTTTTTCTGCTTCTTTTTACGTATGCTGATTTGTTAATTGTACTCTATACGTTGTAGATGCTTTGTTGTTGAGTTTTTGACATTTGTTGTCTTCCTTTAAGGAGGATTGAATTTTATTTTGTCATTCAGTTTACTTGTGACTCAGCTTGACTTTAAGCTTTGTTAGGGTGGGTCTAGAATTGTCTTTATTTTCTAGGGGTCTAATAATGCTTCTTTTAAGGTAAAACCTTTTGGGGGTTGGACTTAATGCCATGTGTGATCAATAAGAACTCTTTACTCTGGTTGGTTGTAACTTGAATAGCTTCTAGCACTAGATGACCTCCAGTGTCTCTGTTCGTTTTATGGCTGGTCTTTGCCAGGCTTCAGGAAGTTTTTCCCTGTAAATATGCAGCTTAGTGTTCAGCCACAGACTCAGTGGGATAGTTATTAAGATTTCTAGAGCTTATTCTCTGCACAAAGCTCTCTTCCTTGTTATTTTGCTCTGCAAATTTCTGCTTCCTTTTCAGCCCTGAACTTCCATTTCTTTTTCTTCATCTCAGTAAGACTTGCTGTCCTTTGTGTAGTTTCTGCCTTTCTGAGTTGCAGCCCTAAAGGTGGCTCTATAGAAGGCTGGGATGACTGTTGAGACTCTTTCTGCAAAGCCTTTATTTTTGTAATTGGGTAGAGTAATCGGCAGAGAGATGTGTTTGATGAAATACTCAGTGATAACCCTGGAGAACATTCTCACTCTTTTATTCTTCTACCTGGTGAACAAGGAGAATGGTAAAGTAGCAAAGCCTTTTAAGATAGGAAAAACAATATTCTGCATTGTCTTGTCTTTGTAATAAATCTATATATTGTATAGAGTATATGGTAAATTGTCCAACTATTTTGTAAATCTAAATATGAAATAAAATCTTAACTGAATTCCACATCATTGCAATGATAATTTATATCATCTGTTTGACTATTTTTCCCCTAAATTGTAATAAAAGTTATGTTTAATGTAATTATGTCATATATCTTTAATCATACTTTATTAGAAATTGTGACTTTAAAGAGCACGTGTTGGATTAGGAAAATGTTTTGTACTTTTCATTTCACCAATTACTTTACGTAAATGAGACTAGTCTATAATTAGATTCTCTATCATTTCAGAATGCTGAGGCTTGGAACAATTTATCAACTTCCTATATCCGATTAAAACAAAAGTAAGTACTTCACACAAATATGAAGAATTTTACTTCCAAAATAGATGAATGAGTTTTCTCCAGCTGAATGGTGAAACACTGTGCCTTACTCTTTATCTTTTTCCCTTTCCCACCCTTGTGAGTTAAGAATGACTTAATATGCCCTTTAAATTCCAAATAAACAGTTTATTTCTTAAAAACACTTAATATGTAATAACATAAAAATTGTTACTTGAAATCTTTACTTGGTGCTGAAGTTTTCCATCCTAGAGTCCATGACATAAGAGCAAGCATGACTTTAGTTGATCTCCTCAATTGACATGCGTTAATTGATTGCTTTCTCTGTACTAGATGGTATTGAGAAATGTAATAAAATGAACCAGTGTCTTCAGAGAATGTAGGCCTAAAAAGTAAGATATTATACCATCTTATTTTAAAAATTGATTAGTAAACTAGGGTATATGTGGTAAATGTCAAGTGAGAATACAAAGAGGCCAAAATAATGGCAGGTGATTTTTGTAGAGCACTAAATATGTGCCAGACACTCATTGAGTCCTGTGATGATCTCAGAAGAGAGAAGATGTTTGATCCTGGGTCAGAGACACTTCTGAGGGAATGTTGCACTCAAGCAGAAATTTGAAGGATGGGTAGAAGGGACAGGGGAGGGGAAATAATGTGACCAGATATAGAGTGACAGGGATAAATGTATTTTAGGAGATAGTATGCAGAATAGCCAGATGTAGAATAATGTGAGATTTAGTGAAAGATAAGGTTAGAAAGGCAGAGTAGGGTCAAATTGCAGTGTCTTTCAATTATCCAATGAGTGGAGACTGTCCTGTTGGTAATAGGAAGCCAGAGATTTTGGGTGGGGGGTAATTTTATGAAGAAAGAAGCTTTGTAGGAAGATTCATCTGGTGGCAGTGTGTGAGACAGACTGGAGAGGAAACCGGTGGCTGGGAAACCAGTCAGGAGACAGCTGTTGTAACAACCCAGGCGTGAGATAATAGAGTGGAAAGAGTAGGGGCAGATGCCAAGCCATTTATGCAGGGGACAGCCAGCTACGAAAGCAAAGGGGAAGGAAAAGTCAAGGATTGCTGTTGGCAGAGTTTTAATGAAAGTAATGAAGAATGGATGTATTTCCATTGAACTTAGCTTTATTTTCAAACTCAATTTAATTTTTCCTTGTGGAATCACAAGATAGCTCTGAAGACATCATTAAAGCCATGCTACGTTGAGATCATGAAATGCTTCCTCCACCCTGGATGACAGTCTACACAAATAAAGTACTATTTGTTCTATCATTCTCTTAGAAGATAATACTGTGTCCTTGATGGTAACTGATTATGTCAAAGCTTGCTGGAGACCTCTTTGGTTTAAAGCAACAGGCTGGGGAAATCCCTGTCCTAGATGCAAAGTGGTCTAGTGCATGTTCCTGGTAGCCCAGGTAAGTTTGTATGGAGTGAGGCCCTGGAGGCCTTGTAGAGACTTTGCCTGGCGATCCAGTAATGTTAGGAATTCTGCTTTCTCTTGGGGGTTCCTTCAGACTATTTCCCAACCTCTTTTTGATACTTGCTTGCCTTCCTGCAGCTCCACAAATCGGTTTCTGGATAAAAGTGGGGTTGTAAGGTTAGAGATAAATCATTCCTTTTTTCTTGCCTTTTTACCCTTTCCTTTCTACTGCACCAGATATGGCTAATGAGATTGTTACTTCAGAGGTAAATGATTAACACTTCCTCTCAAAGGAATGCTGTCCATGCCTGAAAGGGGCCACCCGTTAAACTATCTTTATCCCTTTGTTCTTATAAGGTTCTTCACTGAAGCGCTCTTTTTGCTGTTTCATTCCATTCCCCCAGGTATCATCTAGGTATCATGTTCCTACCAGTCCCTTGGGAAAACTTCCAGTCTTGGGATATAAAGTTCATAATGCAATATCTCTACATAGTGGATTTGATAAGTGAATCCTGAAATGAAGCACCTTATAAGGAAGCTGTATTTACCAGAAAAGAAAAAAGTTATTGAATGATTTTGAGGCCAGGAATTATGATTTGAGAATGGGAGGACATGTAGGAAAAAGGATAATCCTCTGGTGAGGATTGCTGCTTGTTGGGTTCACCCCTGTGGATGGAAGAAGTGGGGAGTCTCAGTCTGCCACTGTTGAAGGTATTGGGGTAGAGAAAGAAAAACAATTCCATAGACACAATTTATGGTAGAATTTGAAGACATATTTCCTTCCTTTCTTTTTGAATTCCCTTTTATTTTTGCAAGAAAGGCTCCTTTTGGCAGATCTTTTAGTTAGGATCAATAGGCAGTAAACCTGCCTAGCTTTTGTGTATCTTAAAATGTTTCATTTTGCATTTATTCTTGAGTGCCAAGTTTAGCTGGTTATAAAATTTTAGACTGACAGTTATTTTCACTCAGCACTTTAAAAGTGAGTTTTATTGTCTTCTGTCATCTTGTTGCTGATGAAATATCTATCATTCTCTAATATTCATTCCTTGTAGGTTATGGGAATATCTTTCCTAAATTTCACACTATACATCTGGGCGTTGGTTTACCTTTACTTGCAACGCTTAGTATGGGAAACACTTTTGATCATAGAATTTAGATCTTTGTTCAGTTCTGGAAAGTGCTCAGCTATTAACTTTTAATACAGCATCCTGCTGTGTTCTGCATTTGCTTACTCTGGAATGTCTATCAGATGGATTTTTGAGCCTTACCGCTTATTATTTCTTCTGTCTCTTTATAGCTCTTTTGTTTTTTAATCTGAATTCTGTATAGACTCCTCACTCTTATCTTCCAGCTCACCAGTTTCTCTTTGACTGTTTTGCGGTCTAGTTTTTGCTCAGCTGTTGAGATTTTTTATTGTTGTTTTAATGTATCTTTCAATACTTAAGTTTCAGTTGGTTTTTATTCACATCTGCTTGTTCTTATTTCATTTCTCACTGTTATTGTTACAATTTCCTGCTTTTTAAAAATGTAAATTGTTTCTTCATATCTTCTTTCCAAGCAAATATGTTTATTTAAAGACTTGATAGATTGTTCCTTAAAATTAATTTTATAAATTTAGTAAATGTATGTTTTACTGGTTAATTTTATTGACTGTCCTTCCTAATGTAGATTTTTTTTTCACAAGTTGTAGAATTATGGTTTGCAGATTCATGAGAAGTTATGCAATTGCACTTGTTTAGCTACTCTGACTCCAAGTCTGGAATTTGAGTGAGCTTTCTCCTGGAGTGATTTTGGGATTAATACCTAGTTTTGAAATAAAGTCCTTGTTACCAGTAAATAGGCTAGGGAAGGGGTATTTCTGTATGTTTTTTTTCTGTATACCACAGGGTCTGTTATTGAATTTTATAGGAAAATCTGAGGTGTTTTAGGGTTGTATTTATTAACATGAATGATTAAGGACAGACAGTTTGCATTTTATACACTTACATGGTTTATTCTAATAACAAGAGTTTATTATTGCTCTTTTAAAAATTTGACCTTCAATAGAGTAAAAGCTTTTAGAACTTTACAAGAAGCTCTCAAGTGTAACTATGAACACTGGCAAATTTGGGAAAACTACATCCTCACCAGCACTGACGTTGGGGAATTTTCAGAAGCCATTAAAGCTTATCATCGGCTCTTGGATTTACGAGACAAATACAAGGATGTTCAGGTAGGATATTCATATTTTGTTATTTCAGTTTGTGTTTGATAGTAATTCTTGATTATATGTGATAGATTGTTTCCTTGAATATGCACAGGAAAATTTTGCTAAACATATGTAAGATGTGAAAGAGTATTTTTTTCTCTAGTGAAATATTCTCAGCTATGTGTAGAATTCTGACATTCCAACATCAAATGTGTGTGCAGTCATAAATGGAATATTACTGTGACTCATTATGAAAATCTGAAATTGGCTTACATTTATGGTATCAGCTTGCAGAAACTAAATAGAATGCTGTGTGTGGTGCTTGCTGCTTTGAGTACCTCAGTGTATTCTGTGATTTGTAATAGCTGGAGAAAATTCCATATCATTTTTTCACTTATTTAACAAGCATTACCTGCATACTTTCATATGGTATGTACAATGTGGATGTGATGGCTAACCTTTTCTTTGCAGTGTTTTGTGAGATGGTCCTCTTTTAGGTGAACTGAAGTTGCTTTTTTCAAAAAATGTGGGAGATTTGAAGCCATTGTTTCATCCAAAAGATGAGTAAACAAGACCTTTGAGTTTTAATTGTGGTTGAAGACAATGTACAATAATGCACTGTGCAGGAGTTTAAGAATTGTGAAGTCAGGCCAGGCTTGGTGGCTCAACCTGTAATCCCAGCACTTAGGAGACCAAGGTGAGTGGATTGTCTGAGCCCACGGGTTCAAGACCAGCCCAGGCAATTTGGCGAACCCTCGTCTCTACAATAAATCAAAAATTAGCCAGGCATGGTAATGTGGGCCTGTAGTTCTGGCTACTTGGAAGGCTGAGGCGGAAGGATCACTGGAGCCCCAGCAGGTCGATGCTGGGGTGGCCGTGAGTGTGCCACTGCCCTCCAGCCTGGGCAACAGAGTGAGACTCCGATTAAAAAAAAATCGTGAAGTCAGAGGACTGGAAAATTGAACACCTTTTGTAATAATCAACATATACTATTTAAAATGAGAGAGTTGGGGCCAGGCGCGGTGGCTCATGCCTACAATCTCAGCATTTTAGGAGGCCAAGATGATAGGACTGCCTGAGCCCATGGGTTTGAGACCAGCCTGGGCAACTTGGTGAGACCTCATCTCTACAATAAATCAAAAAGGTTGTCAGGCGTGGTGGAAAGGCTGAGGCAAAAAGATCACCTGAGCCCAGCAGGTCCAGGCTGTGGTGACCGTGAGCAGCGTGCCACTGCACTCCAGCCTGGGCAACAGAGTGAGACTCCTACACAAAAAATAAAAATAAAATAAAATGATTGGAATTAGGAAAAAACAGAAGAGCTGATGTATGATAAAACCTCACTCATCCTGTGACGCCTTAACTGTACCCTAGTTCTAAAATGTAGCTCATCTGGGCCCTGTCTCGCAGCCCCAGCCCTTGACTCATATACATGGTCTTGCAAGTTCAGCCATCTGATTGGGCAAGTTAGAAGGCTCAGGTTTGCAAAATTCACTTGAAGGATCTATGGTTTCACCAGGCATGGTGGCTCAAGCCTGTAATCCCTGCACTTTGAGAGGCCAAGGTGAGAGGATTGCCTGAGCCCATGGGTTCGAGACCTGCCTGGGCAACACGGTGAGAGCTCATCTCTAAAATTAGCTGAGCATGGTGGTGCGTGCCTGTAGTTCCAACTACTTGGAAAGATGAGGTGGAAGGATCTCCTTCGCCCAGGAGGTCCAGGCTGCTATGAGCCATGGTCATCGTGGTCATGCCACTGTCCAGGCTGAGTGACAGAGTGAGACCCCACCTCAAAAAGAAATAAGTGACCCTGAAACAGCCAAATCCAACACTCCTATCTAGACATCACTGCTGGCTCAGTTCCCATATCCGCTAGAGTCACACAGTCAGAGCAAGAAGGGACCTTAGCAGAATGGTCTAGGGCTCTGCCGAGTAAACTTTCACACCAAGTCAGAAGGAGTGTGACGCTCCCCTCGTTGGTGATAATGAGGCAGGGTGCTTCTCCAAGCCTCCCAGTCCTCCTGGTTGCCACTGACTGCGTGGCCGTGCCGTGTCTTCCCCGTTGTCTTTAAGTTGGCCTGCTGGGTCAGTCTGATCCCATTAGTCTTCCGTCACGTGCCTCCAATTTCCAGCTGATCTGCTTTTCATTCTCTTTTGAGTGGGATTTCCCCTTCTGAATCTCTAGTTTAACCCACAGTAACCCTTCATATCTGCTAAGGATTAGTAAATAATTGGCTCGCCAGGTTGGCTTTTGGGATTCTGAGAAAATCTTGGTCATCCTTTCATGCTTGGCACCAATAGGAGTTGGTTTATAAAAGGAACCCGAATGGCTGGGTCTAGGCTCCTGCCCCCAGTAAGAGATGAACTTATGTGGGCTATGGTGTGTGTGCTTGAAGGGAGAGGAGTCTTCCCGTTTTCTCTCTCACTTACTCTCTCTGCTTCCCAAGGCATGTAGAGCGGGTCAAAGTGGAATGTGATAAAATCGCAATAACTGGTATTTACTGAGGACTTGCTGTGTGACAGAAACTGTCATAAGCGCCTGACATGTATCAGCTCCGTTAATTCTCACCACAGCTGCATGGTTCAATCAGAAGCTATGTGTGACTGGGGAAGGTGTGTGTGTTCCTCCCTTGTCTTAAGGAAACTAACGCTGTCAGACAAAGCAACTGTTCAAAGACTATTTTGAAGAGCTGTTATTGTTACATCATGAAGCCTGAGGAGCTATCCAGCCAGCAATTGCAGGAGCTGGAAAGGTACTGGGAAATTTTACTGAGATTTCCTTTTTCTTACCACCTCTAGCCCCCAGCTTAGAAGTCTCATTCTCTCTCAGGATAAAGGAGTTCTTGCTAATGTTTAGATAATACTGTATTTGAGCATCTTAAATGTGGAGAGGGAGGTGACCTTTGGAATAATCTGTTGGTAGTCACAGTAGAAGATACCGATGAAGATAATTTTGGCAAAGATAACCTGAGTATAGTTCATTGATTCTAAAGTTAAAACTTGCAGTTGTTGATTTGGCATGTTTATTTCAAATGAAAGTCATTGGAGTTTTCAGGAGCCTTCCCTAGAAAGAGTAAAAGGACTCAAAATGCAGAGAGAGGCTTTTGAGTATTTTTTGGAAGAGCAAAAATGGTTTAAAACTTCTCCCAGCATGAATTGAAATGCTTTCATTTCACGTTTCTCTTCAGTGGACTTTCCAAGTATATTAGAATGGCCATATTCATAGCTTCCAGCCTCTCTAATCACAGGGAATTTTCAACCATAGCAAAATCATGTTCTGATTCCCATTAAAAATATGCTAATCCTATGCCTGTTTTAGCACGGTATTTAACTTAGGTCATTCTGAACTTAAGTGAAAATGTAGTTATTTTCTAGAAAAAAATTATTAGGATTAGTTTAAATTCATAGCCAGTTAATATTTTTATTTCTTTTTTCCTCAAATTCTTCCTTTGTTCCTCAGTTTGAATATGAAACAGACTTCCTTTGTTTCAATCGTATTTAGTCTAAGCACAACTGTTTCAGTGAGCTTGAAATTAGCGACCATAAAAGTTCAATATTTTTAGAAATAGTCAAGGGCAGCCTTTGCTTCTTGAGACTTCCTTCTGAAGCCCCTGTGTGCATGAGAGCACCAAGAGCCACTCCTGTTGTGCAAGACGCCCCTCCTAAACAGAGCACCTGCAGACCCTGACTTGCTGTAGAGGCGTCAGGTGTGGTGGCTGCGACCTTAACTTCCAAATTTGGATTTATGGGGGCAATTACTGAGAACACAGCGGCTACATATCCAGTGACTTGCTCAGGTCAAACTCATCATGAGCACCTTAGAGAGAACTTCAGGTGTTCAGGTGAAGAGATAGCCTTGGGGAGGTAATTCATCCTTTTTTTTTGAGTTGGAGTCTCACTCTGTCGCCCAGACTGGAGTGCAGTGGCTGCTTCTGGCCACCACAGCCTCGACCTGCTGGGCTCTGGCGATCCTTCCGCCTCAGCCTTCCACGTAGCCGAAATTACAGGCATGCGCTACCACGCCCGGCTGATTTTTTGATTTATTGTAGAGATGAGGTCTCGCTGCCCAGGCGAGTCTTGAACCCACGGGCTCAGGCAATCCACTCACCTCAGCCTCCCAAAGGCGCGGGATTACAGGCTGAGCCACCGAGCCCGGCATTCATCCATTTATATCACAAATAGTTGTCCCTGTGCTAGGCCCTGGCTGCGTGTTCCTTCAGAAGTGCGGTAGGATTCTGGGGGGCCCTGTGTAGCTTCTGGCAGGTGTGGGCAGAGTTGCTCGATGGTGGTTAAGTCATCATCGAAAGGAATCATGATGACTGGTGATAGGCTAGGGTGGCTGAGCTTCATGGCTTACCTCAGGACATACTTTGTGGCATACTTCTGTTGTTGCCAGGCTCTTCTCCAACGGGTCAGTGTGCACTGAGACCAGAGATGGATTGCCTCGAATATTTTTATCTCCAGTTAAAAACTTTTGCTTAATTTGACTCTGTTTGGCAACAGTTGGCTTTCAAAAAATCTCTGACATTTTTATATTTGACACTACCTGACCCCTTTCTATTGTAATTTGCTTTGAAGCTCCCTTTTAATCTATTCTTTTCTACTTCTTTATGGACGTAGATTATTGTCATCTTCTTCTTCTATTGTGTTTGTGAGAATATGTAAATTCATACTCATTTTAATACAGACATGGAATAATTAACTACAGATTATTCTGAGTTTTTTCCTACTATTTATGATTTTCTCCATGTCCTAATTTTTTAATTAATGTTTTTAATTGATAAGTTACAGTTGTAAACATTTATGGAGTACAATGTGATGTTTTAATATAGGTATACAATGTGGAATGATTAGGTCAGGCTAATTAACATATCCATCACCTTGTTTACCTGTCATTTTTATGGTTAGATATTTGAAATTTTACTCTTATTAGTTTGATATATACATTATTGTTAATTGCAGTTACCCTGCTGTACAGTAGATCTCAAACATATTCCTTCTGTCTGAAATATTGTACATTTTGCCCAAAATTCCCTGTTCCCTCCCTACCCATCCCAATTCCACCTTGCCTCTGGTAACCACAGTTCTAATCTCTGCTTCTCTGAGTTCATCTTTTTTAGACTCCACATGTAAGAGATCATGTAGCATTTGTCTTTCTCTGCTTATTTCAGTTAGCATAATGTCCCCAGGTTCATTCACATTGTCTTGAAGGACAGAAATTTCTTATTTTTAAAGACTGACTAGTATTCCATTGCCACATTTTCCTTATTTATTCATCCATTGTTGATGGACACTTAGTTAATTCCATATCTTGGCTATTGTGAGCAATGCTGAAATGAGCATGGAAGTGCAAATATCTCTTTGGCATATTGATTTCAGTCCTCTTGAGTATATACCCAGAATTGGGATTACTGGATCATCTGGTAGTTCTGTTTTTAACTTTTTTTTGAAACTCCATACTGTTTTCCCATAATGACTGTACTAATTTACATTCCTACCAATAATGTATAAGAGTCCTCTTTCTCCATACCCTCACCAATGCTTGTTATCTTTCATATTTTTGACAGTAGCCATTCTAACTGGTATGGGGTGATATCTCATTGTGGTTTTAATTTGTATTTCTCTAATGATTAGTGATGCAGTGAATTTTCTTATGTACCTGTTGGCCATTTGTATGTCTTCTTTTGAGAAAATTCTGTTTCAGTTTTTAATTGAACTATGTTCTTACTATTAAGGGTATGAATACCCTTTTACTCAACTGTATGGTTTGCAAGTATTTTCTCCCATTTGGTGGATTGTCTCTCCAGTCTTTCATTGTTTACTTCACCGTGAAGGGCTCTTTAGCTTGATGCAGTCTTGTCTATTTTTGCCTTTGTTGCCCATGTTTTCAGGGTCATAACCAAAAAATTGTTGCCCCGACCAATGCCACGGAGCTTTCCCTCTATGTTTTCTTCTAGTAGCTTTACCATTTCATTTAAATCTTTAATCAATTTTGAGTTAAGTTTTGTGTATAATCTGAGATAAGGAGCCAGTTTCACTCTTCTACTCATGGATATCCAGTTTTCCGAACACTATTTATTAAAGAGACTGAGCTTTCCCCATTATGTTCTTCTCATCTTTGTTAAAAATCAGTTGGCAGAAGACTTGCTTTTAATGCTGGGCTTTCTTTCCTATTCCATTGATCAGTAGGTCTGGTTTAATACTACTACCATGCTATTTTAATTACAATGGCCTTATAATACATTTTGAAATTAAGGAGTCTAATGTCTCCAGCTTTGTTCTTTTTGCTTATTGTTTTGGCTATTTGGGGGTCTTTTGTGGTTCTATACTAATTTAAGTATTATTCTATTTCTGTGAAAAACAACATTGGAATTTTGATAGGGATGGCATTGAATCTGTAGATTGTGGGAACATTTTATCAATATCAGTTATCTTCTAATTCATGAATATTGAATATCTTTACATTTATTTGTGTGTTTTTTTCAATTTTTTTCATCAGTGTTTTATAGTTTTCATTATATAGGTCTTTCACCTCTTGATTAAATTTACACCCAAGTATTTTATTTTTTGTTGTTGTTCGTATCATAAATGGGATTTTTTTCTTAATTTTCTTTTTGGGTTGTTTGTTATTAGTATATAGAAATGCCTCTGATTTTGTTTGTTGATTTTGTATCCTGCAACCTTACTGAATTTGTTTATCAGTTCTGATAGTTTTTTGGTGTAGTCTTTAGGGTTTTCTACATATAAAATCATGTCACTAGCAAATAGAGGCAGCTTCACTTTTCTCTTTCCTATGAGGATGCCTTTTATTTCTTTGTCTTGCCTAATTGATCTGGCTGGGACTTCCAGTATTATGTTGAAGAGAACCATGTCCTACTTTTGACTAATATAAAGATTGGTGAGATTCACAAATACTTTTCTATAAAGTGCTTATTTATATTTATTTCTGGACTCTATATTTTTAAACTTACCATAAAACTGATTTTCATGTTTCTGCATAAATAGTCTTTTTGTTAAGTTTCCACTATTATAAATAATTCCATTGATATTCTTGTGGACAAATCCTTGTGTATATCCATGCTTCTTTCCTCAAGATCAGTTCTAATGTCGATCTATTAGGTTTTTTTCCTTACTTTCTTTTTCTTCTTCTTCTTTTTTTTTTGAAGATAATGTCTTACCTTGTTGCCCAGGCTGCGGTGCAGTGGCACAATCATAGCTCACTGCAACCTCAACCTCCTGGGCTCAAGCGATCGTCTCTCCCAACCTGACACTTCAGGTGTGCACCACTATACCCAACTAATTTTTATATTTTTTGTAGAGATGGCAGGTCTTGCTATGTTGCTTAGGCTGATCTTGAACTCCTGGGCTCAAACAATCCTCTTATCTCAGCCTCCCAGAGTACTGGGATTGCAAGCATGGGCCACCACACCCTGCATTCTATTTCTTCTTGATAACTTAGGCAATCTTTTTGAAAATAATTTAATTATTACATTACTGGCATCTTGTTTTCTGTTTATATGAAAGAGAAAGGGAAGAGGATTAACATATATCAAGTGCTTACTATGTTTCTGGATTATCTTTTATTGGGTGTACAGTATTTGAAGAAGATACTAAATATTTCTCATTTTAAAATTGATTAATATGAGACCTAGAAAACTTACATAACTTGGCTGGTCATATGGCTGGTAGGAATCAAAGTTAGAAATCACATGTAGGCCTACCTTGTGTGTGTGTGTGTGTGTGTGTGTGTGTGTGTGTGTGTGTGTGTGATGCCTCAAAGTCTGTGAAAATAATTATTTTTTATTTTTTATTTTAATTTTTTATTTTAAAGATGTGGGGTACAGTTCAGGGTTAGGTATACAAATATACAAATGTTCATTATGCATGAACATTGTTGATGAGGTGTGCCCCACCCCCACAGTTTCCCACTACTGCCAATCCACCACTCCCCACCTCCCAGCAGTTTCCCACTACTGCCAATTATTATAGTATTATGATAATTGTTCAAGGTTTGCTTATGAGTGAGAACATGTGGTACTCAGTTTTTTGACTCTGTGATAGATCACTCAGTATGATAGACTCTAAGTCCATCCAAGTTACTGCCAAGTTCATAATTTTGTCTTTTATGACTGTGTAATAGTCCACTGTGTATATATACCAAATTTCTTTTATCCAGTCCTCTTTTGACGGGCAGCATGGTTGGTTCCATGTTTTTGCTATTGTGAATAATGCTGCAATAAATATGCATGTGCAAGTATCTTTTTCATAGAGTGATTTCAGTTCCTCTGGGTATATTCCCAGAAGGGGGATTGTGGGGTCATATTGAAGGTCGATTTTTAGATTTTTTAGGAATCGCCACACTGTTTTCCACAGAGGTTGTACTAGTTTACATTCCCACCAACAGTGGAAAAGTGTTCCCTTTTCCCCACATCCTTTCCAACATCTGTTGTTTTTTGAGTTATTGATGATGGTTATCCTGACTAGAGTTAGGTGTTATCTCAATCTGGTTTTAATTTGCATTTTTTTGATGACTAGTGAGGCTGAGCATTTTTTCGTGTATCTGTTGACTACTCATATTTTTTTCACTTTTGAGAAGTGTCTGTTCATACCTTTTGCCCACTTTGTAATAGGGCTGCTTGTTTTTTTCTTTTCAGTATATTTGAGTTCCTTGTAGATCCTAGGTGTTAGACCTTTGAAAATTTATGTTAAAAAGCACATTTCCCTATCATATTATTGTGCATGTCAATGATAACTAATACATATTTTTAAAAATTAAGGTACAATTTGCATATAACAAAATGCATTCAATGGCTCAAGCCTGTACTCCCAACACTTTGGGATGCCAAGGTGATAGGATTGCCTGAGCTCAGGGGTTTAAGACCAGCCTGGGCAACATGGTGAGACCTTGTCTCTACAATAGATACATAAAAAATTAGCTGGGTGTGGTGGTGCATGCCTGCAGTTCCAGCTACTTGGGAGGCTGAGGTGGGAGGATCGCCTGAGCCCAGCAAGTTGAGACTGCGGTGGCCGTGAGCATGCCACTGCAGTCCAGCCTGGGTGACAGAGTGAGACTCTGACTCAAAACATAAAAGCAAAAATAAAATGCACAGATCTTAAGGGTTGTTTTGACGTGTTTGAAAATTATATATTATTTTGTAATCACCACCCAAAACAGTTATGAAACATTTTCGTCACCACAGAAAGTTCTCTTATGCTCTTTTCAGTCACTTGACCACCAGCCCTTTCCCCTTTGAGACAACTACTTTCTGATTTCTGCACCACAGTTCAGTTTTGCCTTTTCTTGAATATCATATAAATACAGTTATACAGTATTTATTCTTTTTTTTTTGAGTTGTAGTCTCACTCTGTCGCCCAGACTGGAGTGCAGTGGCCGCGCCCGGCCAACGCAGCCTCGACCTGCTGGGCTCCGGCGATCCCTCCATCTCAGCCTTCCAAGTAGCTGGAACTACAGGCGCGCTACCACGCCCGGCTAATTTTTGACTTATTGTAGAGATGAGGTCTTGCTGAGTTGCCCAGGCGGGTCTCGAACCTGCGGGCTCAGGCAATCCACTCACCTCAACCTCCCAAAGGCACGAGATTACAGGCTGAGCCACCAAGCCCGGCTCAGTATTTATTCTTATGTATTGATGTTCTTTGTGTGGATTTCTATTTAGCATTTTCTTTGGGAACAGGAGAAGGTAGTGGTGATGTGCAGTGGGGCAGTATGCCAACCACATTGATGTCCTCAACCACATGATGGCTGAGTGAGATCTGAGATAAAGAGGGGAGGGAATGGATATACTTTATGCAAATCATAGCTTTGGAAAATGGGTATTATCTCCACGTTACTGCTGAGGTAAGAAGGTTCAGCACAGTGAACTAATAAGGCGGATTTACTCTAGTTGTAAAAGGAAGTAAGGCTAGAGCTTGACATCTGGCCCTTTGAACCTAAAACCTTTCCACACTCTAAGAGCCATTTTTTGCGGGGTGGGGATTGTTTTTTTTCCTGAAGGACTAAGACATAAAATGCTGAACTGCCCATCTCTCTCTCTGATAACAGGTTTGGGAAAGTTCAGGGCCAGGGTTATCAGACCAGGAAACAAAGTTTTTAGAGAGCTCCAAGTGGGGCAGGGAGTTAGCCAAGCAGGGGAGGTGGGAAATTGCTTCATTCCTGGCCTGGAGCCCTCCTGGAAGTTTTTGTGATGGTTCCTCAGGCAATCCTGTTCCTTCCTTCTGCGATGACCTCCAGGATTCAAAGGGCAACACCTTACGCTGTAGACCAAGACTTTGATGAGAGTTGGCCATGGACTTCAAGGTTAGGTTGGGGGAGGAGAATAGTTATCCTAGTCTCGTTGTGGAGATTCTTCTGCATTTCTGTTAACATCACTGCTTCTCCATGCAAGAGGACTTCTGCTGTCTTCAGGGCCAGTGTGGCTTTCCCCAGTCATTCTGTGTGTGCTGCATTCCCATGCATGATCTGTGATGGGTAAGGCACAAGATTAGGATAGAGAATGAAACAAAAGTGCTGTATCACCTCAGTGAACCAGAGCTGCGGCGGAGGGGTTTATCAGCTATCCCATGACTCAAGCTCAGTGGCTTGGTTTGGGTAGGATCTGAGAGACAACAGTGTTTATATGTATTAAAGTGAAGCCTCTCACATACAAAGGACCCTTGGTAAGATTATCATCAGATTTCTCACAAATTTTGGAGGCCAGAAGACAGCAGGTTTATAGATTCAAAGTGCTAAAAGATAAAACTGTCAATCAAGAATCCTATATCTGGCAAAACTGTCCTTCAAAAGTGAGAGAGAAATTAAGACATTCCCAGATAAGCAAAAGTTGAGGAAGTTCATTACCACTATATCTACCCTGTAAGTAGCATTGCAACTTTGGTTTGTAACTCCATATTTTGTTTTCTATATAATTTATGAGACTGATACATTTGAAAATATTTGTTTTGGGGCACAGAATGTATAAAAATTTAATTTTGTGACATTAGCAACCAAAAAGGATGAGTATACAGCTTTTATAGGAGCAGAGATTTTGCATGTTATTGAAGTTCATAACAGATGTATCACATCATTCTACCTGTCAACAACAGAATACACATTATTCTCAAGTGCACATAGGACATATTCTAGGAAAAATCATATGTTACGACACAAATTAAGTCCCAATAGATTTTGAAAGAATAGAGATCATACAAAGTATCTTCTCTGACTACCCTAAGATGAAGTTTCAAATCAATAACAAAAGTAAAACTAGAAACTTCACAAAATTGTAGAAGTTAAACAACACACTCTTAAATGATCAGTGACTCAATGAAGAAATCACAAGGGAAATTAGAAGGTACTTATGAATGAAAATGACAATACACCATACTGAGATTTATGGAACATAGCGAAAGCATTGCTAAGGGAGAAATTAATAACTTTGAATGCTTACATTACAGCACAAAAAATATTTTAAGCCAACAACCTAACTTTATAATTAAGGAACTAGAAAAAGAACAAAGTAAACCAAAGCTAGGAGAAGGAAGGAAATCATAAAGATTACAACAAGGAGAAATGAAATAGACACTAGAAAAAGAATAGATAAAAATGAATGACACTAAAAATTGGTTCTTTGAAAAGATTAACAAAACTGACAGATCTTTAGCTATGTATACTAAGAAAAAAAAGAGACTCAGTTACTGAAATCAGAAATGAAGATGGGAACATTGTTACTGATGATATGGAAATGAGGATTATTAGGAAGTATTATGAGCAATTGTATGCCAACAAATTGGATAACCTAGATAAAACAGATTTCTAGAAACACAGATCCTACCAAGACTAAATAGTGAAATAGGAAATAATTGAATAGATCTCTAACTAGTCAGAAGATGGTATCAGTAATTTTAAAACTTCCCAACAAAATCAAGCCCTGGACATGATGGTTTTTCTGGTCAATTCTTTTTTTTTTCTCTCTTTTCTCTCCTTTTTAAGACAGGGTCTTACTTTGTCACCTAGGCTGGAGTGAAGCCTTGACCTCCTGGACTTAAGTAATTCTTCCATCTTAGCCTCCTCAGTAGCTAGGACTACAAGTGCACACCATCACACCTGGCTAATTTTTTTAAAGAAAATTGTGTAAAGGCAGGGTCTTTCTATGTTGCTCACACTGGTCATAAACTCCTGGCCTCAAGTGATCCTCCCATCTTTGCTTCTCAGAATACTGGGATTAGAAAATACTTATGAATGAAAATATCAATATGACATAGCAAAATTTATGGAATACAGCAAAAGCATTGCTAAGAAAGAAATTTATAACTATGAATGACTACACCAAACAGATATGAGTCACTGCACCCACTCTTTCACTGGTCAGTTCTATCAAACATTTAAAGAAGGACTAGCACCAATGTTTCTCAAACTTTTCCCAAAAATTAAAGAGAAAGGAACACCTCCTAACTTATGCCATGAGTTTGACATTACACTTATACCAAAGCCAGATGGAGACACTGCAAAAAAAGAAAACTATATACCAAAATCTCTTATGAACATTGATGCAAAAATCCTTAAGAAAATACTAGCAAATTGATTCAGCAGCGTATTAAAAGGATTACATACCACAACTAACTGAGATTTATTCCTTGAATTCAAGAATGGTTCAACATATGAAATTGATAAATGTAATATACCGTATTACCAGAATGAAGGAAAAACCCTACATGATCATGTCAATTGATGCAGAAAAAGCATTTGATAAAACTCAACACACTTTCTTGGTTTAAGAAAAAATTCAGAGTACCTCAACATAATAAAAGTCATATATGAAAGACCCACAGTAAACATTATACTCAATGGTGAAAAACTGAGCACTGCTCTCTAAGATCAGGAATAAGGCAAAGATGCCTGCTTTCACCTCTGTTCCATACAGTACTGGAAGTTCAAGACAGAGCAATTAGAAAAGAAAAAGAAATAAAAGACAGCCAAATTGGTAAGAAATAAAATGATTTGTTTGCAGATGATATGTATTGTATGTAGAAAATGCTAAAGATTCCACCAAAAGCTGTTACAACTAATAAGCGAATTCAGCAAAGTAGCAGGGTACAGTCAACTCACAAAAATTATCGTATTTCTATGCACTAACAGGGAACAGCCTAAAAAGGAAATTATGAAAACAATTCCATTTGCAATAGCATCAAAAAGAGGTGAAATCCTTGAACAATGAAAACTAGGAAACGTACTGAAAGACATTAATGGAGATCTAAAAGAAGGCAAACACATCCCATTTTCATAGATTGGAAGCTTTAATAGTGTTTTCAGTATTACCCAAAGTGATGGTTTTACTGGTCAATTCTTTTTTTTTTCAGAGCAATCACTATCAAAATACTAATAGAATTTTTAAAAGAATTAGTAAAACCTATTCTAAAATTCATATGGAATCTCAGGAGACCCCCAAATAATCTTGAAAAGCAAGAACACTGCTAGAGGACTCACTCTCCCTAATTTCAAAACTTACTAGAAAGCTGCAGTATCAAACCAGTGTGGTAATGGCATAAAGACAGACATATAGACCAATAGATCAGAGAGCCAAGAATTAAATATTTGCATATATAGCCAAATGAGTTTTGATAAGGGAACAAAGACCATTCAGTTGGGAAAGGACCATTATTTTTCAACCAATGGTACTGGGAAAACTAGATACCTATGTGCAAAAAATAAAGTTGGACCATCACTCAACACCATATGCAAAACTAGCTTAGAATGGATCAAAAATAATTGCAAGAGCTACAACTATAAAACTCTTAGAAGAAAATGCAGGACAAAAGGTTTGTGTCACTGAATTTAGCAGTGATTTCCTGGATATGACACCAAAGGCACAAACAATAAAAGAAAGAAACAGACAAATTGGACGTTGTGAGAATTTTGCACAAGACACTGTCAACAGAGTAACAAAACAACCTACAGAATGGGAGAAAATATTTGCAAATCATATGTCTGATAAGGGGTTAATATCCAGAATATATAGAGAACTCCTAAAATTCAACAGCAAACCCCAACAACCAAATTCAAAATGATCAAAGGACTTGAATAGACATTTCTCCAAAGATAAACAAATGAACAATAGGTACATGAAAAGATACTCATCATCACTAATTATTAAGGAAACGAAAATCAAATGAGATACCACCTCACATCCATTAGGATGACTGCTACCAAGAGAAAAAAAATAATAATAAGTGTTGGTGAGATTGTGGAGAAGTTGGAATCCTTGTGTACTGTTGGTAGGAATAGAAAACAGTACAGCTATTGTGGGAAACAGTATGGCAGTTCCTAAAAAAGCTGAAAATAGAATTGCTGTGTGGTCCAGCAATTCCACTTCTGGGTATATTCCCAGAAAAATGTAAAGCAGGGTCTCCAAGAGATATTTGCACACCTACATTACTAGCGGCATTGTAAGGCATGGAAGCAACCCGTTTACACCTGTGGATGAATGGATGAGAACGAGTGGAATAGACATGCAGTGGAACAGAACTCGGCCTGAAAAGGGAAGGAAATTCTGACAAAGCCACAGTGTGGAGGAGCCTGGACGACATTGTACTCAGTGGGACAAACCAGGCACAGGGAGGCAATTCCTGTATGATTCCACTCATATGATGTGCTCAGAGTGTGTCCACTTCTGCCGGAACCAGAGACACAGACGTAGCATGGTGGTGAGGCTGGGGGAAAAGGAATAAGCAACTATTGTTTCATGAGCTGGAGATTCAGACTTACAAGATGAAAAGACTTACGAAAATGGATGCTGGCTTTGGTTGCACAACATTATGGATGCATTTAATACCACGAAACTGTACACTTAAAAATGGTTAAGATGGCGAATTATGTGTGTTTTACTGAAATGAGAAAGTTTGGCGGAAATATCTCTTTGAGCATCCAGACTTGAGACATTTATTCAGATTATTTTACAATGTACCAAATGAACTCCAGATAGACTAAATATATGCTAATTTTTTTATCTCATAGAAACTTTAGGAATAGAAGTAGATACTTGCCAAATTTTTTGAACTCTGAAGCAGTAAAAGCAAGCTGGAAGGAATTTTCTTGACCACATTAAAAAAATATGTGACAAAGTATTTGTAACAAATAGGAAAGATAAAAAGCTAATAATATCCTTATTACATAAAGAGTTAACATCTGCTGCAGGAATGAAATGGAGAAGAATATAGAGAATTCAGGAACAGATTCAAGGAATGAGATTGTGTGCATGATAATAATGACATTTCACATCTGTGGGATAAGAATAGGATATTTAATATATATTGGAATAATTGGCCAAATATTTAGGTCCAAAAGCATTAAAGCAAAAGAAATTCAGATGGGATAGAATATTTAAATTGACATTTTTTTTGAGAAACAGTTTTCTGTTGAAGGCAAGAGCCTATCTTCTGAGGCTTGGTAAACTGAGTGTCCCCACTTCTGTCGGGCGCCAACTGTCGCTGTGTGACCCCAAGGTCACTTCGCCACTTTGCGCCTCCGTTTCATAAAACAAGGATGATAGCAATGCCTGCCTCACCGAATTGCTGTGAGACCTAAGCGAGTTGGTATATGCAAGGGGCTGGGAGCAGTGCCTGGCATGTGCAAGTGCTGCTTCAGTGTGATGGCTTGCAGCAACAGCAGCAGTGGCAGCCGCCATCCTCCTCCTCCTTTTCCTCCTCCTCCTCCTCCTCCTCCTCCTCATCAGTCATCTTCAGCCAGCAGCAGTCAGCATCATCATCATCATCATCACTGAAAAAGAACAACCATAAAATCACTAAAAGAAAGTGTGGCATCAGCTTGGTGATGGAGAAAAACATTTTTTATCATGACAAAAAGCCACACTCCGTTAAGAAAAAGATCGAGAGGTTTGATATTTAAAACTGCTACCCAAGGGGATATAAGGACTTCTGACCAGTGAATGAGGAACTGGAGGTCACCAAGCATAGCACGGATAGGCTGTGACAGTGACATCCATTTGTTTATTGCTTCCTGAACCAAAACTGATTCCTAGAAACTAGGAGCTCTCCTGGCTGTGTGAGAAGTTTGTTTCAATGTTGTAAATGCTGTCCTGGTCTTTTTACTTTAAAATACTGTGTTAGTTTTCTAGGGCTACGGTAACCGGTCACCACAAACTTGATGTCCTAAAGCAATAGACATTTACTCTCCCATTTAGTCCTGGGGCCAGAAGTTCCAAACCAAGCCTGTCCCCTCCAGAACTAGGGAAGCACCCTTTGCCTCTTCAGCTACTTGGGGCTCTTGGTGTTCCTGGGCTTGTGGCAGCCTCACTCCAGGGTCTGCCTCCAAACACACTTCCTTCTCTGTGTGTTCTCTCCTCTTCTTACAAGGAAGAAGTCATTCAAATTGGGCCAACCCTCGTCCGGTATGACCTTCTCTTAACTAATTATATCTGCAAAGACCCTGCTTCCAAATAGAGTCACATTTTGAGGTTCTGGGTAGACATGAATTTTTTTTAATTTTTATTTTCTTTTTGAGATACATTTTTTTTTTTTAAGAGGCAGGGTCTTGCTCTGTTGCCCAGACTCTAGTGCAGTCGCACGATCATAGTGCACCACAGCTTCAAACTCCTGGGTTCAGGTGATCCTCCTGTCTCAGCCTCCTGAGTAGTTGGGAGTACAAGCATGCGCCACCATGCCTGGCTAATGCTTTCCTTTTTCTTCTTTTTTTTTTTGCAGAGACGAGGGCTCACTACGTTGCCCACAGGTGACATGCACAGAGGTGCACAAGGGAAGTCCAGAGAGAACTCGGATAATCCTACTAAGGTTTTGCCCTAGCAAACAGCACCAGAGTTTGGATATCTGGAAGTGACAAAGAGAGGGTGAGAATAGGAAGGGAGTTGATAGAAAACAAATGAAACTTTTCAGAAGAAGCACGTGCTTAGTCACATGCAGTGTTGAGAGATAAGACTGGGTCCCAGGTCAGGAGGGACAAGTGAGGGTTTCTAAAAAGAGCCTATCAGTAGGCACCAGGAGTTTGTGATATTACTACGAAGAAGTTTGTGTATGCAGATACGTACATATTCTAGGAAGAAGGCTCAGACCTCCTGTTAGATCTATGGGGGTGTCCAGAACCCCAAGAAAAAAAACCCAGACTAAAGAATCATCCTTGAGCCGGGCTCGGTGGCTCAGCCTGTAATCCCGTGCCTTTGGGAGGCTGAGGTGAGTGGATTGCCTGAGCCCGCGGGTTCGAGACCCGCCTGGGCAGCGAGACCTCATCTCTACAATAAATCAAAAAATCAGCCAGGCTTGGCAGCGCGTGCCTGTAATTCCGGCTACTGGGAAGACTGAGGCAGAAGGATCTCCAGAGCCCAGCAGGTCGAGGCTGTGGTGGCCAGGAGCGACCACTGCATTCCAGTCTGGGCGACAGAGTGAGACTCCAAATCAAAAAAAAAAAAAGAATCATCCTTGGAATAGACGGTCACTCCATTTTCAGATAAAAAGGCAAACGGGCCTTTGCTTATAATCACTGTGGATTCAGTTTACCTCTGTAATTTGTCACAGTAAAAATGGGAAGCCGTCACGGAATGCATTTATCTGTTGCCTTAGCCTTTGAAAGTGATCAGTGTTTTCAAACTGTGTATAAATAATTTAACCACAAACACAAAAATCCTCCCTCCTTCCCGTCTCCCGCCATGTCTCTGTTGCAGTCCGGTGACTGCACGGGAGAAGCATCTTTCCATGTTATCTCTGCTTCTTGGACTTTGGCCATCTAGCATTGTCGACTGGGTCTGTATCGCCACAGCGGGGGGCAGTTGGTCCTCAGTGTACTCAGCCTGCCAGCATGTTAAACACTATTGTTCTCTGTCCTTCTCAGTTGATTTCAGAATCCACACTCCTTCCTCACCAGTGGCTGCTTCCTCGTCTTCTTGGCAGACATGTCCTCGCTCCTTGTCTGTGAGAGTCACCCAAGCTCGCTCGTCACACTGATTTTCTTCCCCACATATCCCACCACCAAGGGGTCTCACTCGTTCCTTGTTTTCTCTTATCTTTCTGAGGATATTCGTTATGGAAGCAATTTAAATGTTTTCTTCACATGACCCTTATTTTGTTACGGCTGTACTTCTTGGATATCTTAATTTTGTCCTTGTTGGCTCATACTTCCCTGGGGATACAGTAAGTCCCCTACATACGAATGAGTTCTGTTCTGAGAATGCATTCGTTAAGTCCAGTTTGTTCATAAGTCTAACAGTTAGCCTAGGTGCCCAACAATCAGTTAGATAGTACTGTGCTGTAACAGGTTTATAATACTTTTCACTCAAATAGTACATAAAAAAACAAAAAATAAAACATTCAAAACCTTACAGTACAGTGCCTTGAAGAGTACAGTAGTCCAGTACAGTCTAACAGCTGGCATATGGGGCTGGCATTGAGTGAGCAGGCAAAAGGGAGGGAGAAGGTAGGAGATTGTAGAGCTGAGGGTTCATCAGCAATAGGAGATAGAGGGCAGGCTGCAGTATCATTCACGCCTGACATTGATGGCACTGTTGCATCTTTGAGAGTTCACAACTTGAAGGTTTGTATGTAGGGGACTTACTGTATTGGCTGTTCAACTGGTGAAGTGTGCCTGGTGGAAGGGGCTAGGCCCAGGAAGGGGAGGTTGGACCATAGGGATCCCATGAGGTCCCCTTGGCCTCCTTCCTCCTCCACCAAGAGGCTTGGGTCCTCAGGAAACCCTCTTAACCCCCCAGACCCCACTCTCTTCCACTGCCCATCTTCCTAAGTAGTTGTCTCACCTCAGCGTGTGGAGGGCAGGGCAGGAGGGGACTCTCAGGGGCCAGCCAAACTGCCCCAGACTCTCCCTTCTGCTTCCCATTGCGCCAGGCCCTGTGCCTCCCGTGCCCGCTTGTCCCTGCCTTGTGCCAGGTGGCACTGCGGTTTCAGGCTCTGTGTGCTGATGGCAAGTGCCACATAGAGCCATGTGTGGAAGGAAGAAAGGCACATCAGATGTTCATCTAGGCCGGCCTGTGAGCCTTGGCGCCCAGCACCTTCCACCTTCCACCCCAGCTGCCGTTCCCTACCGTGGAGGACCCAGCTGACTTCCACTTCCCAGGGAGTCTCATGTGTTTGCTGTGACTCTCAGATCTACTGACTTTCTACAAGTTGGGGTTCAGAGGAACTACTACCTGGCAATAGAACTCTTTTCACATTAGGGAAAAATGGGTTTAGTACAATGAGGAAAATATGTAAATTTATTTAAGAAGAAATATACTTAATCTATAAATGTTGGGTTACTATAATAACAATAATTTTAAAACATGGTATGCTATAATAATAAAAAATAACATGGTTCAGAATAAAAGCTATATATACCTTTTGTAAAAAGTTTAAAAAAAAGAATATGGACTGGGGGCATACAACATCGATAAGGGTACCTGATCTCAAACCGGGTGAAGTAGGGACCAAAGTGAGGCCCTAACATTACCTGTACGGTGACCATTTGTATACCTAATCTTTTTTTTTTTTTTTGAGTTGGAGTCTCTCTCTTGTCACCCAGGCTGGAGTACAATGGCATACTCACAGCCACCACAGCCTCAACCAGCTGGGCTCCGATAATCCTTCCACTGCAGCCTTCCAGGTAGCTGGAACTACAGACGTACGCCGCCATGCCTGGCTAGTTTTTGTGATTTGTTGTAGGTCTCGCCAAGTTGTCCAGGCTAGTCTCAAACCCCTGGGCCCAGGCATTCCTCTCGCCTCAGCCTCCCAAAGTGCTGGGATTACAGGCTGAGCCACCGCGTCCGACCTGTATACCTAATCTTGCATTGTACCCTACATCTTTAAAATAAAATAAAATATTTTAAAAATTAAAAAAAAGAATATCCCCAGTGCTGGTAACATGTAGTAAAATTAGATTTTGAGGTAGAGCAGTACTCTAATACCTAATATGATTTAGCCCTTTTAGAGCATACTTTAAGCACAAGGATATGGACTCAAGTGTTACTTATACACTCCTGACAGCAGTGGCAGCATGTGGAAAAGGCTAATGTTTTAACTTCAGGGGAATTTTTCTTTTTTTTGAGTCAAGAGTCTCACTCTGTCGCCCAGGCTAGAGTGCAATAGCATACTCACAGCTCACCACAGCCTTGACCTCCTGGGCTTAGGCCATTCTTCCACCTCAGCCTCCCTAGTAGCTGAGACTATAGGCACATGCCACCATGCTCAGTTAATTTTTTTTATTTTTTGTAGAGAAGAGTCTTGCTATGTTTCCCAGACTGGTCTGAAACTCCTGGTCTCAAGTGATCCTCCCACTCCTGCCTCCCAAAATGCTGGGATTGCAGACGTGAGCCAAGCTAGGGAGTTGTTAAATAGATGATCTATTTATGATCTATCAACCCTGCAGAATATTTTGAATCTTTTAAAGTGATATGTTTTAAAAGCATGTAAAAAACATTTTATGATATTGTTATAGTGAAAGAGGTAAGGCAAAACAGTTTGCATAGTATTAGTACCTTAAGTAAATTTCACATAGTCAAAAGAAAGAAATTCACTCTATTGTTAGTAGTGCTTGTGTTCAGTTAATGGACCAGCAAGTAATTTCTTTTTTTATTTAGTATTAGGTATGTCTTGAAATCTTAATTAAAAAAATAAATTACAAAAACAGTAACATAGTGGTTTTGGTTGATTCAAGATTTAGCAAAGCAATGACAGTGAAACGATAAAAGTTCCTAGTGTACATATATCATAAAAGAGAAATGTCTCCACCATGAAAGAACCTACTAGAAAGGAAGGTATAATAGAGAAGGAGGGAACTGTGCTTTTTTATGTTTTATTTTTAAAAATTTAAAAATTTTGTTTTGTTGGGAGCTGTGCTTTTTTTCTTTGTTTTATTTATTTTTATTTTTTAATTTTGTTTGTGTCTCTGTTTTGTTAGGAGTTATGCTTTATTCTTTGTTTTATTTATTTATTTACTTTGTTTTTGTTTTTGCTTTTTGGGAGCTGTGCTTCGTAAGTTAACATAGCAAGTGCTTGAGCACATGCTCTGGGACTCACTGAGAGTTCCAATCCACTTCGAGGGGCGACACGTCTGTGCTCCAGCGTGTTCGCCTGCAGAGTGCACAGACAACAGCACCTCCCTGTGGGTCGCTGGGTGAATTGTGTGTGCTCACAGAGCGCCTGGCTCACGGGCAGGGCTGCATATGAGCTGTGTATTACCTGCCACATGGTCACTGTCTCATCGTCCTTGTCAGATCTCTGATGTTCAAAACCCAGCTTCACGACTCACTTGCTGTGTGACCCTGAGAAAGTTGGTTTTACCTCTTCAGGCTTCAGTGTTTTTATTTGTGACATGTGGGTCATAAAGTATCCGCTGAGAACTTCATGAGACCAGGTAGGCCACATGCTTGGCATGGCGTGGCATAGTGAGTGTCCCAGCAGAGGTCGTAGGGAATGCCAAGGGCTGATGGTTGGTGGTGGATTCTGCTTTCCTTGAGGTCTGTTTTGAACCATTCGAAAGCACAAAAGTGAGCGAAAGGGTGGGGGCACAGTGAGCAGCCAGCGATGAGGGCTTCACGTCCACCTCTCACAGTCAGGTCGTGGAACCTCAGTGGCAGCAAGATCGTTTCTAGGTTGAACTGCTATACAAGCTCTTCCACGTCTGCTGGCTCCTCAGTTCAGTGATGGAACAGGCAGAACACCTGTGCTCATCACTGCTGCTGACCAGCGTCTGGCACCCTTCAGCCAACCACGGCCTCCCTGCCTCTCCCGGTCTAGCTGTTCTTGAACAAACACGTGTTGAGGTCGATGATACCTCCAGTGCTTGGACTCAACGCTCTCTGCCTTTGTCTGTTTCCTGTGAGCAACCCATCCCCATGGCTGTGTCTTGGGTCCTCTTTCCCAAGAATTGTTCCACCTCTAAAATCTCAAACCTCCATTCTTTACTCTTCAGCCACTTTATTACGTACCTAGGAATGTATAATTTAGACTTGTTGCTGGTGAGTTAGATAATCATAACCACTTACCTATAATAGTGGATAAGAATGTTTACCTGTTTTAAATTTGTTTTCACTTTTGATGAGGCAAAGGTGTGCAATGCTGATACTTTGTAGACCGCCCAAGGGGAGATTGTACTCATGGGTGACTCATTTACTCAAGGAAATACTATTATGACACACTTTGTGCCTCTTAACCTACAAATATCTGTTTTCTAAAGAAGGGTTGAATATACATTAGTAGTTATTGCTTTTGTAGTCAGTCTGGATAGCTAGAATTTTATTTTTCTGACTTACTAGTTAGTGGGAATGATAAAAATGGTTATATTAGCCAGTAAGTTATAAAATTATGCTAATCATTTTGTTAAAATAATTGTTATCACTCTAATACCACTTTTTAAGATTGCATATAATAGCTTTATTAGTTAATGTATTTAAATAACTATATTTTTTCCCCTCAGTTCATGAGGTTTTCTTATTTGGAAGGGATACTTTTTAAATTAACTTTTTAATTGATATATAATGTACATACAGATCATAAGTAAATGTATGAGTTATCATGGAAACACACCTGTGTGAGCAGCATCAGAGCAAGAGTTGGAAGTTTCCAACACCCCCTAAACTCCCAAGGCCCTTCCAGCCCTCTTCCTGTCACCGAGCCCCATATACCCCTAGGGTGACCACCTCATGGGACATGAAAGACAAGCCTCATAAACGAATATTCACATGTGCCATCATTTTTTAAATCTTTGCTGATATTTGAATGTATTTATATTTGCTTTTTCTCTATTTTTAAATTACATTTTTATTAAAATAACACAGGCATGTAGTTTTACAAGTTAAGTGCTAGTAAAAGGCTTATTACAAAATACAGTAGTTTCCCGCTCTACCCTTCCTTACTCTTCAAAATCCTTCTCTCAAAAGGAGAAATACTTTAGTATTTCTCCGGCTATTTATACATTTGCACATTTCATTTTAATAGCTATATAATATTGCTATTTTTATTAACAAAAGTTAGGCATTATCTGTTGACTTCCTGTTGTAGTAAATGAGAACTTAACCCTTCCACTGCAGTTCCATGACTTCCCTTTCTTATCTTTCCAATACATTTAATTAAATATTTATGGTTAAATGAATATTCATTATTAATATGCATATGCAAATCACATGCAGATGGCATTATAGGATACTACAACTGTGGTTTTTTCCCTTCCTCTTTGTTTTTCATGATGTTAATAGTTGCCTTGGTTTTCGTGTTTTTCTTTCTTTGTAACCTTCTTGTCTAAAATCATCATATTTCCTGTGCCCTTGGTTCTGAATACAGTCATTAACTCTTGTGATTGCCACATCCAGTGGAGTCTTCCATTCCTGATCTTTTGTGGATGCACTTTCCTTGTGACTTTCTCCTTCTTTGGTTTCCATGACATTACTTTCTCCTACCTTTCTGGCTACGAGTGAGTTCTATGTGAGTACTGTCGTTTTAAATGTGTGTTCCTGAAGACTGCATCTTTTTCTTGCCCTCATAGTCTCTTTAGGCAGTATCTACCATGGCCCTGAGGGACCCTCCCTATTGATTCTTTTCTAAGCTCCAGAGCCAACTGTTTAACTAGCTGTTGAACACAGAGGGCGGGCAGGAGGCACCTTGGCTATTGCCCCCCTCTTGTGGGATCTGTGTAGGCCTTGGGCTGAAGCCTCAGCAGCTGCCCCACCCACTGTTCCTTTTCCTTTTCCTCCCTGCTCCCTGACAGACATTTTACCCTCCTGCAGTTCCTTTCTCACCCCCAGACACCCACACACACACGCAGGCTCGCACACTTACCAGCTTTTTCCCTCTCAAACTCCAGCGCTCAGTCCCCATTTTTTTTGGCAAGAGGACCACAAGCTCTTTCTCACGCCGTTTTCTCCTCAGAAGGCTAAAGTGGGGAGATAGGAGGCTAGGCCAGATGTGAGGTCCCAGAAGAAGCCAAGTGACACTCATTTGGCTTGTTTTATTTGAATAGGCCACGCCTCTGAAAGCATGCTCTTCCCTGACATACCGAGAGAACGATCACTGGAAACAAACCGTGCGCATACATCCCGCTTCTTCTGCATTGTTACTTTCAGATTTAAAGCCACCAGGGGCTTGTAATGTGAATGTCGTTCCTTTCAGATTTAAAAGTGCACATGTGGGATTGCAGTGTGAATTTATGGGTGGAGATGGTGTACTTTGTCCAAACAAGAAGGGCAAAGCAGACGTGAATGTTCTTCTGTCTACTTTATCACTATGTGTGATTAGGACCACACATCTGTACTCATGTTCCTAAAAGTGTTCGGTTTCCGGAAGGGCCTCAGGCCTGATCCGAGTACCTGGGAGGAGACAGGCGTGGTGGCATGGTTGCAGTCCTGTCGGCTGCCCTCTCTGGAAGGGGTATATTCAAGTCCATCTTTAGGCATGAGTGTTTATTGAGTTGTGCTGTGTGCTAGACACTGTGCTAAACATGGTGATACAGATGATGAAATGTCGTCCCCTCCCTGGAGTTCACGGTGAAAGTAAAGATGTGGGCTCCTGTCTTGGGCCCCTGCTCCTCAGAGTGTGGTTTGTGGACTCTCAACATCGGCATCACCCGGAAGCTTGTTGGAATTGCAGAATTTTGGCTCAAGATGGACCAGCATCTGGGTCCAAGATTCCCATTTCTTTTCTTTTCTTTTTTTCTTTGAGTTGGAGTCTCACGCTGTTGCCCAGGCTGGAGTGCAGTGGCACACTCACGGCCACCCAGCATCAACCTGCTGGGCTCTGGCAATTCTTCCAAATAGCCAGAACTACAGGCGAGCGCTATCACACCCAGCTAATTTTTTATCTATTGTAGAGACGAGGTCTTGCCAAGTTGCCTGGGCTAGTCTTGAGTCTGCCGGCTCAGGCAATCCACTTGCCTCGACCTCCCAAAGTGCTGGGAGAACAGGCTGTGCCACCGAGCCCGGCCCAGGATTCCCATTTCTAACAAGCTCTGATGCCAGTGCTGTTGGGGCATGGGGAACCTTGGGGCGCTCTCATGCGGACTCCCTTGCTGCCCCCCAGCAAGCGAGTGGAAGCCTGAGGGTGCGAGTGGAAGCCTGAAGGTGCACTTTCAGTGTCTCCAAGGAGCTCCCCGTGTTACACAGCCTAATGCAGGTGCACCTTGCTGCTGCGTAACCTGCTGGGTGCACTTCCATCAGCTGTCCACATCCAGAGCATCTGGGCTCGGATGTATAAGGACTGAGAACAAGAGAGCCAAGAAGTCGCTAAGTGGGAGCCGGCCCAGGGGGGTTGGGAGAGCAGAGATGCCTTCTAGAACCTCGCATGCCTGATGTAAACGCACGAGTAGTTTATCGTTCAGTGATTAGGAGGGCCGGTGTTCTTGCAATGGTCCAGATGGGAGCAAATGAGGCCTGAGCTAAGTAAGGTAGGAGAGGCTGCATCTGGGACTCACTAGGAGTGTTGATCCAGTCGGTTAGACGTGGCAGAAGGGGAGGGTGAGGATCGAGGTTGCTGCTGGGTCCTCGGCTCTGGGACCTGTGTGTGGAGGTTTACCTGGAGACCATGGGAGGAGGGGCATTGAGGACTCTGCCTCACTCCTGGAGAGTTGGGTGTGAGCGGTTGGTGGGACCCGCTGGGAGATCTTGAGGTGCACAGTCCTTGAGCTTGGAGAGGAGCTGCTCAGACACTGGCTGGGCCCACTCAGGACTAGACGGAGGGGCTGTGGGTGTGGATCTAAGCGTTGGGAGAATGCTCTGAGGGAGAAGAGACTCACCTGAGGTTGGGGCCAGTGAAAGGAGCAGCCTCCCTGGAGGATGTGAAGGGATGTCCAGAGAGGCCGTCAGTCTCAAGAGGGCCCAGAGGGGCCTGGCTTCCAACAGGTTTCCCAAGGTTTGTCACTGTCACGGATGCTGGGGAGGGTGGCTCCGCGCTTTTTTTCATGTCTGGTGGATTCTAGCTCGCCAACTGCTTCTGTGCATCATTTAAGGTCCTTAAAATTCTGGTCAGAGCAGTGACTGACGGGATGGCCGACCGGAGTGGAGATGTCGCAGCCAGCCTCAAAGGAAAGCTGCAGGAGCTACTGGGCAGAGTGACCTCAAGGGTGACGAATGACGGAGAAATCTGGAGGCTGTATGCCCAGGTCCATGGAAACGGGCAGAGCGCGCAGCCCGATGACAACGAGAAGGTGGGTACCACCGTCCTGCTGGGTCGCACCTTTGTGTGCACATGTGGGTAGCAGGTCTCTTTCTTTTCTTGATGGGTAGAGAACGAACTTAACCGTATGAAAGGTAAGGTCAGTGCGCTCAAGTTCAGCTTCGATTCAGAGCCCTTGACACAAGCACTTGGAATTATGGCCAGTTAAGGCTCATCGTGTGCATCTCCTCCCTTCCCATGAATTTGTCTTAGTTGTTCTGTGTTTCCTGCAAAGGGGCCTCTCGAAGCAGCCAGCCCTGCTCGGTCTGCATGTCATGGATGCAAATACCAGCTGCTCTGGGTAGTTCCTCGACATCCCCTTTGCAGATTCTTTGCTAGAGACTGAGGCCGACTGGACGCCAGAGCACAGGGTGCTCAGCTCTGATAGGGACAATGTGAGAGAAAGATGAGGGAGCCAGCCAGGGTGTTGAGAAGGACATCTAAAGTCCGGACATCCGCGGCTTCATAAAGGCCACACTGCTCTTTCTCCCCTGGCCGAGGAACACCAGCTACACTCTGACCACGCCTTACCCTCTTATCTTAAAACTTAAAGGAGCGCAGACTTTCCAGAGTTGGAATGATTGTTGTGTGTTTCTTTTCAAAACATCCACAGCAAATCAAATGTACTCCTTGCGTGGGCTTGCAATTAGCCATGGTTCAGCTCATCTGTGGGATTCTTCCCCGCTCTCTCCTCCCTTGGTCTGCACAGCCAGCTTCTCCCATCGCCCTGTCAGCCCAGAGGACACACATCACCTGCAGCACACACACTCCCGTGGCTGTCTTTTCATGGCTGCTGAGTTATGTGCTCACTTGCCTGTTGGAGTTAAGGGTACCCAGAATGCTCTGCTCCATGCCTTCTCCTTCAAGGACTTGGAAGAGAGTGCTTTAAACCCCTGAGATTACACACCTACTAACAATTCCATTGTTTTAACCAAGTGCACACCTCATTCTCTAAATGGGTTTCCTAAGTCAGTGAACATTGAGAAACTCTGTATACAGATACTAATTTCCAACCCGGTCTTTATGCTTTCCTGGTCACATGGAAGCATCCCTGTCCAGTGTGTCTACCTGATTTCATAACCACTTGTTGCTGTTGGATGGCATCCCTACCCTTTTTTATTTTTATTTTTTGAGTTGGAGTCTCACTCTGTCACCCAGACTGGAGTACAGGGGCCGCTCCCGGCCACCGCAGCCTCGCCTGCTGGGCTCCAGCAATCCTTCCGCCTCAGCCTTCCGAGTAGCCAGAATTACAGGCATGCGCTACCACGTCCAGCTAATTTTTTTAATTTTATTATAGAGATGAGGTCTTGCCTGCCCAGGCGGGTCTCGAACCCGCGGGCTCAGGCAGTCCACTCACCTCAGTCTCCCAAAGGCGTGGGATTACAGGCTGAGCCACCAAGCCTGGCTCATCCCTACCCTTCGATGAGAATAGCCAAAGTTGGGCACGGTAGCTCACCACTCTCATCCCAGCACTTTGGGAGGCGGAGGCGAGAGGATTGCCTGAGCCCAGGGGTTAGAAACCAGCCTGGGCAACTTGGTGAGACCTCATCTCTATAGTAAATCAAAAAAATTAGCGAGTATGATGGCACACACCTATAGTTCCAGCCACTTGGAAAGCTGAGGCAGAAGGATCTGGACCCAGCAGGTCAAGCCTGTGGTGGCCATGAGCATGGCCCTGCACTCCAGCCTGGACAATAGGGTAAGACTCCAACTCAAAAAAAAAAAAGGGAGAGAGAGAAAATGCCGAGCCTGTGTTGTGCAACACACATGCTGTTTTAATGTTGGAATTAGTTCCATGTGACTTCCTGGAAACAGAGTTTGAAATGTGACTTCTACTTGTTATTCTGAATGTTTTTCCCTCTCTTTCCTCAGGCATTCCAGTGTCTCTCAAAGGCATACAAGTGTGACACACAGTCCAATTTTTGGGAGAAAGATATTACATCATTTAAGGAAGTTGTTCAAAGAGCCTTAGGACTTGCACAAGGTAATTGATGTAGCATTTGATATCCATAGAATATTTTCATGTATTTTTTTTTACTGATTAAAAAAAAGTGTTAGTCAAAAGGAAAGTTCCATTGTAAATAATGGCAGATTACTTTATTACATTGAAATTGTTGGGTTTTGCCAGGCTTGGTGACTCAGCCTGTAATCCTGCGCCTTTGGGAGGCTGAGGTGAGTGGATTGCCTGAACCTGCAGGTTCGAGACCCGCCTGGTCAGGCGAGACCTCGTCTCTACAATAAATCCAAAAAATTAGCTGGGCGTGGTAGTGTGTACCTGTAGTTCCGGCTATTTGGAAGGCTGAGGCGGAAGGATCGCCAGAGCCCAGCAGGTCGAGGCTGTGGTGGCCGGGAGCGGCCCCTGCACTCCAGTCTGGGCGACGGAGTGAGACTCCAACTCAAAAAAAAAAGAAAAGAAAAGAAAAGAAAAGAAATTGTTGGGTTTTTTGGTGAATTTTTTGTTTCGTTTTTTAAGCGATAGGGCCTCACTCTGTCACCCAGACTGGAATACAGTAGCATGTTCGTGGTGCACTGCAGCCTCTAACTTCTGAGCTCAAGTGATCCTCCAGCCTCAGCCTCCCAAGTAGCTGGGACCTACAGGCCTGAACCACCACATCCAGCTGATTTTTTTTTTTTTTTTTTTTTTTTTGTAGATATGAGGTCTTGCTATTTTGCTTAGGCTGGTCTCGAACTCCTGGGTTCAAGCAATCCTCCCACCTTGGCTTCCCAAAGTGCTGTGATTACAGGCATGAGCCACTGCATCTGACCTGAAATTGTTATATTTCATTCAGCAAAAATTTATAGACTGACTACTATGTAGCAGGCACTTTGGAGCAATAAGAAGAAACAGGATAAAGGCTTAAAGTCTGAATAAATGTCAGGAATTAGGAGCTTGTAGAAATGTGAAATATACATTTTACAATTATGTATAATATTCACTCCACACAGAGTCTGTTGTGTTGATTATGTAGTATTAAGGAACTCGATTAACTTTTCCTAGACTTGCAGTATTTCTTTATAAATAAAAATATGCATTCATAAAAATACATAGCTCTCTGGAGTATATAGCAATATACAAAGAGCTACAGCATATTCAAAAGAAATGTAGAATGTCATCTAATCCTTATCTTTGGGAAACTTCTAGAGGATATTGTTTGAGAGGTTTAACCCTACATATACAATTTTATGCCTGTTTAGTAAATGCAGTTTAGATAAAGACTGCTTTTAGTGATTTGCACTAATGAAAAATATACCCAATTGTTTAGTAATGCTTTTTTTTTTTTTTTTTGAGTTGGAGTCTCACTCTGTTGCCCAGACTGGAGTGCAGTGGCTGCTCCCGGCCACTGCAGCCTCGACCTGCTGGACTCTGGCGATCCTTCCGCCTCAGCCTTCCTAGTAGCCGGAATTATAGGCATGCGCTACCACGCCCGGCTGATTTTTTGATTTATTGTAGAGATGAGGTCTCGCCAAATTGCCCAGGCGGGTCTCAAACCCTCGGGCTCAGGCAATCCACTCACCTCAGCCTCCCAAAGGCGTGGGATTACAGGCTGAGCCACTGAGCCCGGCAGTAATGCATTTTTATGTTTACATTTGAATATGGGTGTGTGATCCCCTGGGAATGCCATTCCAATAAAGAATTAAGCCCCAGTGTTAAGAGCTGGATCCCAAGGGCTGTGAGCGGGTCCTGAAGGCTCCTCCTGCCCCACTGCTCTCCTTCCTCCTGCTGCTCATGGTTACTGCAAGTAGGGAACCTGCAGGGAACAGTTAGGAGACCTGGGCTCGAGCTGCTCTGCCATCTGCTTGCTGGGTGACTCTGGGCAAATTGCAGAACTTTTCTGAGCCTTAGTTTCCGTGTCAGTAAAGCAGGGATCATGCCTCCCTGGGGTTGTCACAAAGAATAAAGGAAAACATTCAGGCACTCAGCCTCTCCCCACCCTCTTCCTTCCGAAACAGAGGTTCTGGGGCTGTATGATAAGGGACCCAAAGCTAAAGGGCAGGGATAAAGTTTAACATGCCTGTAAAGAGGCCACAGAATATTCAAACAGTTTAGAAGTGGGCTCGGTAGTTAATAATTCTACTGCAGTCTTTGATGTCTTTGACCAGGAGGAGATAAACTCCCAATTCCTGGGCTACCCAGCCCTTGGCAGATAAGGTGGAGGTGCTGGACTTAAGTGTAGGAAAAATGTGAGGTCATCGTAACGGGTCGGTGGGAGGGTGCTTCAGGGGTGACTGGAGTCCATGTGGCTTGTGCTGCCCTCATGGTGGGTGGGCTCAGGTAGGACTCGGTCCTTAGTCCGTGGGCCCTTGTGGCTGGAGTAGTATGTTCGGGGAAACCCACACTGCTGTATTATGCACATAATCAGCAGGATGGGCTTTGCCTTGAAAAATTTATCTTATCTACCTCAGGTTGCCAGCTCTAGACATTTCTGTGAACCTCTGGCTGTGTAACATCGAAGCCACAATATCTTCTGTAATCACCAAGCAATAGTATTAAGGCTGTCAAATATAGATATGCAGGTTAAAGAAGCACTCTAGGAAAAAAATCTTTATTTTGCATCTTAAAGTGGGTTTTAAACTATGATTAGCATCGTTTTTTTCATCAGGGCAATACTAGGAGAAAAACAAGTGTTTTCTTTTAAGTTCTCCTTTGACATTAATGAATTACATGCTGGTTGGTGCTCCTACAACATTTCAAGCATATTTGAGCAGATGCCCAGCTTTCATTCTGAACGATATTTAGATTTATAAAGATATCTCTGAACCTCATCCTTGTTGCTTTTGTACAACAAGCTCAGAGTACGGGCTGGGCTTCCCTGTGGTGCCGACTCTTTTTTGTATTTCTGTCCTATGCGGTTCCTCCACCCCACCTAATTCTGAAAAGGAAATACAGTCAAGTGTCACATAACATTTTGGCCACCAAAAGGGCATATGTGGCACTGGTCCTGTAAGACTAGAATTCGCATCTTTACTGTACCTTTTCTGTGTTTAGACAGACACCATTGTGTTACAGTTGCCAACAGTAATCAGTACAGTGACCTGCTGTACAGGTTTGTAGCAGAAGATCAGAGGCTACATACACTGTTTGACCAGGTGCATAGTGGGCTGTACCATCTGTGTGTGTGTATGTACATTCTGGGATGTTCCCACAATGACGAAATCACCTAACCACACAGTCTTAAAACGTGTCCTGTTATTAAGCGATGCATAACTGTATGACATTTAAAAAATCTCCACATGGTTTAGTCCTTGGGTTGCTATGGTTTAGAGTAGCCCTGTATTTCAGAAGCTTGGTAAAACATTGTAGTCTCCATGTAGCGTTTGAAGCTATCTGTAACAGTGTTGTTCCAGGCATAGTGGCTCAGGCTTGTAATCCCAGCACTTTGGGAGGCTGAGGTGGGAGTATCACTTGAGACCAGCATGGGCAACATAGTGAGACCCCCCCAACAAAACAAACAAACTGAAAACAATGTTATCATTGTGTGTCCATTTGTATTGTCTGGACAGCATTCACTTACAGTTTCTGCTATTTTATTTTCTGGGAAAAAGATGGACTAAAGCATATTAGTTCTTTGCCATCCAGGCACTTTTAAAATAATAGTTACGCATTTGGCCGGGCTCGGTGGCTCAGCCTGTAATCCCGTGCCTTTGGGAGGCTGAGATGAGTGAATTGCCTGAGCCCACGGGTTCGAGACCCGCCTGGGCAGTGAGACCTCATCTCTACAATAAACCAAAAAAAATCAGCCGGGCGTGGTAGCGCATGCCTGTAATTCTGGCTACTTGGAAGGCTGAGGTGGAAGGATCGCCGGAGCCCAGCAGGTCCAGGCTGCAGTGGCCGGGAGCGGCCACTGCACTCCAGTCTGGGCGACAGAGTGAGACTCCAACTCAAAAAGAAAAAAAAAAAAATAGTTATGCATTTGAACTACAGTCTGCACGGAGGAGTCGCTCTCTCTTGGACTTGCTGATGATTTAAGGCAGCAGGTGATTTCTCTCCTCTCCACTTCTGTGTCAGTCTGTAATGCCTCTTGGAAATGGGATTGAGTAGGGAAACTGACAGAGTGCCTTTGTCTTTTTGCTCTATTTTTGTTTTTCTCAGAATGAAAATAAAGGATTAAAAAAAGAATCACGCAGCTGTTTCTGATATAAGCTGCTAGGTATTAAACAGCTCAAATACCTCTGCCCTGGTAGTTACAACTTTCCTAAGAGAAACAGACACAATAATCCTCCCTATCTCTGGGTGAACTGTGCCCTTTGAAAATGAGTTTAACATTGCCAATTACCATGCATCCTTTCTTCCTTTAGCCGAGAAATGTCAAAGTCAAATTATTATTCTGAAATAAGAATGTCAAGCCTAGGTCTTGCTGTCACGGAAGAGATTATTAATTAATGACAGACCTCTCCTTTGCCAGGCATAAGCAGTCTCTTCTGAATGGTTATAGTCGTGTGCAAAAAGAAATCTATTTTCCGTCCCTGGTCTACAGTCTAGGGTACGAAGTAGACTTTAATCCTTGTACTGTTTAGTGCAGTTTGCAGATAGGATCTGGTCATAGGTCTGTCTGAATTTAGTGAGTATAATTTAGGGAACAAAACCAAGAACAAATCAGTGGAGAAATATCAGGCATTATGTTTATACAGAGCTCTTTGCTTGTTCTTACAAGGTATTAATAGCTGGACGTTCTGCCAGGAATTCCAAGTTTTAGGAAAAAGCATTCCCCAGAATACTGGAGACAGAATTCATTCCCTGCCCATGTAATTCTCTTCCAGTGGCTATAAAATGCCAGGCACCGCTCAGGAAACAAGAGCCTGGCTGTGGTCACATTCCCTAAATGAAGACACATAGTTGGTGTCAATTCTTCAAGAATGGCGCTATAAACCCTGAGTATGAAAATGCAGGAAGAATTGAGCTGTACATATCTGGCATGTCACTTTTTTGGGCTATGTCATCAGCAACTGTGAAGTCCTCATTAGGAACTTGGGACCACAGAACGCTACACTGAGAGGTGCCATGTCTGTGTTTGTCTCTGTGGGCACCTTGTTTTCAATATTATTTTGTCTCCTTGGCTGATTTCATGAGTCTGTGCATATATGTGCATGAATGTGCATGTGCAGGTTTCTAGAGTCTCTTCCCAGTGACCTTGAACTCACCAAAAATCATGTTTTCCTCTAAATTTCTCTTAGCAATAAATCTTTTTTTTTTTTTTTGAGTTGGCGTCTCACTCTGTCACCCAGACTGGAGTGCAGTGGCCGCTCCCAGCCACCGCAGCCTCGACCTGCTGGGCTCTGGCGATTCTTCCACCTCAGCCTTCCAAGTAGCTGGAACTACAGGCGCGCACTACCATGCCCAGCTAATTTTCGATTTATGTAGCGATGAGGTCTTGCCAAGTTGCCCGGGCGGGTCTCGAACCCGCAGGCTCAGGCAATCCATTCACCTCGGCCTCCCAAAGCACGGGATTACAGGCTGAGCCACCGAGCCCGGCCGCAATAAATCATGATAGGCTCATGCCTATAATCCCAGCAGTTGGGAGGTGGAGGCGAGAGGATTGCCTGAGCCCAGGGGTTCAAGACCAGCCTGGGCAACTCATTGAGAACTCTTCTCTATAGTAAATAAAAAAATTAGTCGGGCATGGTGACACATGCCTGTAGTTCCAGCTACTTGGAAGGCTGAGGCTGAAGGATTGCCTGACCCCAGCAGGTCGAAGCTGCAGTAACTGTGATCATACCACTGCACTCCAGCCTGGGCAACAGAGTGAGACTCCAACTCAAGAAAAAAAAAAGAATAAAGGGGTCAGGGGTGATAACTCACACCTGTAATTCCAGCACTTTGAGAGACCAAGGCAGGAGGACTGCTTGTGCAGTGTGGTTTTAGACCAGCCTGGGTAACACAGTGAGACTTTGACCCTACCAAAAAAAAAAATCAAAACATTAGTTAGGCATGGTAGCGCACGCCTATAGACCCAGCTACTCCAGAGACTGAGGAGGGAGGATGGCTTGAGCCCAGGAATTAGAGGCTGCAGTGAGCCATGATCATGCCACTGCACTCCAGTCTGGGCAGCCAACTCAATTTTTAAAAAAAATTAAGGGAGATAAAGGGAAGAGTTGTGCACACAATTATTATCCTTTTTGAAAAATAAAACTTTCCAAGAAGAAATATTTCTAAAGTCTGTTACTATAAAATTCTAATTAAATACTTGGCTTTTGTAGCTGTCAACCAGTTTGTCATGGGTGTTTCTCCCCATTTCTCTCTTCCAGTGGCTATAAAATGCAGTAAAAACAAATCCAGTCCCCAAGAAGCTGTGCAAATGCTTTCCTCCGTCCGACTCCATTTACGGGGCTTGTTATCTAAAGCAAAGGTGAGAGTGACATGTGAATTGATTAGAAGCGTCATGTAGAACAAGGTCGCTAGCATCAGCTTATGTCTTCTTTTGTGTCATTGATCATTTCAGGCACATGCTCTTTTAGATAACAGCCCCAGGTAGTTGCCTATGTTGCTGAGGACAGTGCAGGTCCAATGGCTAGACCGCCCTAAGCGGAGATAACTTAGTAATGTTTACTCTTCAGCCCTTAATGCTTTCTTTAAATTAGGTTAAAACAACGCTCTTGTATTTATTATCACTTTAACCAAATTGTGGCATATATATCACCGGTAAACTTTTAATTTTAATATATATTTATTTCAACACGTGTCAGAAAAAAGTTGAGCTAGCACATTAGACCTGTAATTTCATTAATATTATAATATGTTTGATTTATAGTAGTGATATAATGTTTCCTTTAAAAGGGGGCTTAAGTTAAAATACTTATTTAGGTAAAAATATTAAGTAGGTGATAATGGATTTGACCAGAAATTGTTAAGGTAGATGGGTGCCTCAGGTTTGACCACTGAAAGATACCATTCGTTCACAAGTGCCAGCTTGTGAACCAGTGCTGGGATGGGCTGCATGGGGGTCTCCCGGAGAGTTCTGCGGGGGGCTGGACTCTTGGGCTGTGTCTGTGTAAGCTGTCAATTCAGGTCTGGGGTGGAACGGAGGAAGTCTGCTAAGTTTCCTAGGTGACTTTAAGGCACAGCCAGGTTTGGACTGTTCCTCGGAAGCAAGATTTAAATGAATGCAACATCTAGTTCCTTTAGTGCCTTCTTTTCTAATCTTTCTTTTGCCATTTAACCTTGGGCTGCAAACTCATTTTACCTCCTTCTGACAGTAACTCTCTGGCGCCTGGGGGCCACTTCTGGATTCCTCTTTTTTTTTTGAGTCGGAGTCTTCCTGTGTCGCCCAGGCTGGAGTGCTGTGGCACGCTCACGGCCACTGCAGCCTCGACCTGCTGGGCTCCGGCGATCCTTCCGCCTCAGCCTTCCAAGTAGCTGGAACCACAGGTGTGCGCCACCATGCCAGGCTAATTTTTGATATTATTGTAGAGACAAGGTCTCGCCAAGTTGCCCAGGCTGGTCTCGGACCCCTGGGCTTAGGCAGTCCTCTTGCCTCGGCCTCCCAAAATGCTGGGATGACAGGCTTGAGCCACCGTGCCTGGCTTGGATACCACTTTGCTGTGTAAAAGCCTCCCTAGAGTGAGTCTTTTTCATTACTGTCTTCATCTTTTCTAGTCAAGCCATCATTTTTGCATCTGTAGGTAATTAAAATACGTGATTCTCCCTGTGTATATGCGTGCAACCCAGGAGAGCCGGATTGCCTCCTAGCCCAGGAGCACAACCATAGAATTATGTGTCTCCTGGAGGGCTGCACGCACTCCCTCACCGTCAAAGTGGCAGGCTTTCTCTGTGACTTTCCTTCCCCAGTGGGAAGCTAAGTTTCCTGCTTTTGCTCGGACCACTAGCCCAGCCACAGTAGCTCATTCTTCAGGACACACTCCAGTTCCTGTGTCTCCTTGCAGAGCTCTTCCTGAGATGCTACTGGCTTTTCCCAGACTTGTGCCCACGTGACTTGAGCAGCGCTGCCTGTGCCATCTGCGGTCTGTCCATATCGTGGTGGCTCCCACTCATGGAAGCTGAGGCCCCAGAACACGGTCTCTGTCTAAACAAATCGAATTTGGTCCTCATTGAATTCCAACTCGATTATCCACAAATGGGGAAAATTGCCTCCCAGGGCCTCCCTTTTGCATAATATTTGGGAGTTTCTGGTATTCCGGGAGATCATGTATCTTTTCTATTTTTTGGATGAATGAGTTTGCTACACTGAATCGCATTCCCAAAAAAGCCACTTGAAAGAATGCTTTAAAAGAGAAGAAGGGAGAGAACTGTGAAATAGCCTGCAGCAGCCTTGCACGAAGCTCTGGTCTTCTCTTGTAAGTCCAAGATTTCACGGAAACAGGCACCTAGGGCCTTGCCTAGCACTCTGTCCAGCCCACGCTTGCCCAGGACAGAGGGACTCGTCTGCCTACAGTGCCTGTCCTTGGGCAGGCTTGATGCCAGGGGCCCGAGGTGGGTGGGCAGCCCAGTCAGAACAGACGTGACCACTTAGACTCTGGGATTATCAGCAAATCCTTTCTTCCGTCTAAGCCTCAGTTTCTCTGTGCTTCCCCTTATCTCGTGGGGCGGTGATGCAGATTTATTGTGGTTTGCAAGCATGTAATTCTTAGTAAAATATAAATAGTGAGAGCCAAGAGAGGCCAAGTTATTTTCCTAAATGGTGGTTTCTTTACTGATCACACTGGAGCAGTTCTCACGTCATTCTATTCTAAAGTGCTATACAAGCCATCTAGCCAAGTCTAATGATGTTTCTAATTAAAACACATACACAGGCAGCACATAACCATCGCCAAGAGTACCTCATCCTAAACCAGAAGAAGTGAGGACCAGTGGGAGGCCCAAACGTCACATGAACGTAGACCATTTATGTACCTCATCCTGACTTGTGCCCCTCATCTTCAAAATCAAGTGAATTAATTAATAAGTAAAATCCACACACAGTCACATGTGGACATATGTGTGCTTATGTGCTCATGGGTATACATGCATACACACACACACACACACACACACACACACACACACACAGGATTTTAGTGTGGTCCTAAAATCCTGATGCTGATTTTCTTAGTAGCCACATTGTCTCAGCAGGCAGTTCCTGGAAAAGCATTTCAAAATGTTTTTAGCCATAGTAGCATTGTTGAAGTCTGTTGCAATATGCCTCCCAGGGCTGTTTCTTTTCCAGGGAGAGGGCACATTTATTTTTATTTTATTTTGCTGGGCTTTTTTGCTTTTACCAAACCTTGACAATCTTCGTATCCTCTGAGGCCTAAGCTGAAATTAATTCTCAAATGAGTAGCATAAGGGGTATGATTTATATGAATTTGCATATAAAATGTATTTGTTTTGCTTGCATACACAATAAATAGTGTCTTTTCATCCAAAAGTCATCCTGTAACATTGAAAGGAATAACCAGCGTTTAGGTAACTGCTTTAAAGAGCAGAGCTCATTAGAATCAATAAATTCAGGCATGTTGTTTTGATTTACTGTTTAATTATTGCAGCTTGTACATTTCCAGGATGGTGAACTGAAAATACTACCATTGCTGGTGTGATTCTTATGGCATTATTATATGAGTATTTTAATTCTATAGACCCTGCATCTATTTTATTTTAGAGATGTTTCATTGTCTTGATACTTCCGCTTTGTTTTTCTATGTTACAGCAACTTTTTATAGATGTGGCAAGTGGAGAAATTTCTGGGGAACTGACTGATGAAATAGCCGCAATGGACACCTTAGTGCTGGACCTTCAGGATCTGAGCAACCGATTTCGAAATCAGTATTGATCATCCCGGAAGCAGCTTCTGGAAAGGGTGTTTTCACCTTCTGGTGAAAGACACTCCTGTGTATCTGAAGCACAAGATCTTGATTTTTAAAATAAATTTGTTTTTTGGCTAGCATTCTTGTTTTTGTGATATTCTCACATGTTTGTACATTCTGAAGTACATCAAATTAAAAGTTCCCTGTGTCATTAGGCCTAGTTATAGTTGGATTCAGTATTTTTATTATTTTTGAGGTGTTTTGGCTCAAAGAACAAGTATATTAGCTTTATTTTAACATAGCATTGATTCTCTCTCATCTCAGTCTAACATGAATTAGATCACACTTTGGAAAACCTTAGTCTAAACAGGAAGAAGAAAATCACGTGCTTCAAGATTGGGGGATCATTAGATTAGCTCTATCATTCAAAATTGATAATGGAGTGGATTTGATGGTAGAAACATTTATACTTCTTGAGATTTTGTTTGTATCAGAAAGATAATAAGCTTGGCTAAATTGGAAATGTGATTTAATATCTAAATCAAGAAAATGCAAGGGAAAACCCAAATTTTGACTCAGCCATCAGCCACTAGTAACCAGGCTGTTACCCCCTTGTTGCATACACCTCCAGCCCTAAAGATGGTCGTTTAATTAGGTTATTGTGGGTGAAGACAGCTATAAATGGTGCCATATTACACCAAAAATGCCAAAGTAAAATGCTTTCATAGTCTATGGAAACACATATTGAAGGCAGCAGCTGCGCTTAATAATCTTAGTACAAAAGTCACAGTAAGGAATTCTAAGACCTGGCTTGGGTCGCTGCATTCTGGGTCTCATGCATAAATCACTGACCCTTGTTTTTTCCATGTTCTTATTTATAATATGTGAATAATTTCTATTCCAAGCTTCTTTGTGAATTTCAACAGCCTTTGGAAATTTAAGATTCATAATCCATAGACAGAAAGTATTCTGAAAATTAAAAGCAATCTTTAAAAAATTCTTTTATTTGTGAATTTTAATTATGAATACTTGCCAGTGCTAAGTGTTCTCTTTCCTTAACCACCTGCTTTTCTTTTCTACTGCCATATTAGCCTTTAAAAATGCTGATGTTTGCCCCGAAGCAGTTTCTCTTTTAGGAGAGACAAGACTGAAAAAGAGCCTAGGGCGTGATGGCTCAGCCTGTTATCCCAGCACTTTGGGAGACGGAGGCGAGAGGACTTTCTGAGCCCAGGGGTTTGAGACCAGCCTGGGCAACTTGGTGAGACCTCATCTCTACAATAAATCAAAAAATTAGCTGGGAATGGTCATGCCGGCTACTTGGAAGGCTGAGGCAGAAGGATCGCCAGAGCCCAGCAGGTCGAGGCTGCGGTGGCCGTGAGCGTGCCCCTGCACTCCAGCCTGGAAGACAGAGTGAGACTCCAACTCCAAAAAAAAAAAAAAAAAAGAGAGACAAGACTGAGAAAGACCAATAAAACAAGTTAACATTAAGGGTCCACTTAATGTTTGTTTTTTTATGGAAACCATTGATGAACACGTGAGAATGACTGATGGATAGATGAATAGATTGATGGATGCATGGATGGAACAAGGTTTCAAGATTAACTATCAATACCGAGCTGTGAACCCCAGTAGAGAATCGATAGAAAAGAAATCCTGGAAAGAACAAGAAATTCAAGAATCAAGTGGAAGACCGAAATAGAGCTTCAAGTTTTAGACAATTTTTGTCCTCGGTTTGCTGTCCTTTGGGTTCAGAGCAGGAAGGCATCTGTGACTGTGCGCCGTCCCAGGCCAAGTCACCAAAGGGTTGTCTCCAGCCCTGTCCTCCAGTGCTGTGCTGGATCAGAACCTACAGGACGCTGCCCTGTGTCCTCTTTCATCTTGGATTGATCTCACAAAAGAAAGAGCTACCGGACCTTTTTAACCATCTTAGACAATTGAAGAAAATGTGTGCAGAGGTTAAGTAGGAAAGGCTTAGGGTTTTCTCATCAAAACCTCATCTCTACCAGCTGCTAACATTTAATATTTAACACTCAGCTGCTTGGTTTCTTCACCTGTAAAATGGGCGTGGTGATGAGAGCGCTTCCATCAAGGTCTTCTCTCTTAGGACACCTTCCCCCAGCTTCTGAGTTAGTCGCAAAGCATCCGTTTAAACAGCTATGTGTTATTTACTGCCGGGGCTTTGGGGCTTTGGTGCTTTGGGTATATTATGGTTAAATACTTGTATTTCCAAATGCCTTATCTTTTATGCGTTTCAACTTTGGTTTTCTAGCATGAAAACACTTTTGTTTTCAGAATTATTCTTTTGCTTTGTCAATTAGAAAAAATGGGGTCCTCTGATGTAATCGAATCCCCACAGTGTGAATAACAGTAATGACAGCGTCGAGCTGTTACGTATGCCACGTACATTACATACCATCATCTCTCACCCCCAAAAGCACCCTGCTAGGTTGGAGTGTGATGTCACTAAGGGTCACAAACTCTAGAAAGAGAAATAGCCAGATTCAAAGACTACAAGAGCCTGCGTTCTTTTCTGCCCGCCATACCGAAGCTTCCAGTGGCCTGCTGGTTTCAGTCTTCTCTTTCTCACAATGGGCTACGTGGACTGTTTGCCTGGCATCCTTTGTGAAGTTCTCCAAGAGAAATTCTGTGAGGTCCCGGTTAAAGATTATTTCCTTTTTAAAAACAAAATCTTAATGCCTTGTCAGCCTTTTCCCAAAGAAGTGGCCTAGTGAACGGGGACCCTCACTACAGAGGAGTGAGAATAAGCTCCAGTGGAAGGAGGGACCCCTTCTCAGTTTCCAAAACCAAATGCAGGAAGCTCAGAGAGCTGGTGTCACATCTGGGGGACAAAGTAGCGGGCGTGTGTGGAGGACTGGGGAGTCGTGCAGGGGGCTGAGAATGGCAGGACCCCAGAGTGAACTTGGGAGGTCCCCGTATAGGAGTGGAAGGCTTGACCCTGCCACAACTGGAGCCACAGGTAATGAGGACCCCAGACATTGAAAACATTGACTGACTTAGTTGAATATGAAGACTGTTCTTTTCACGCGTGCTAGTGTCTGTTGGGCCCTGTTAGGAGTGGAATTCACAAGCAGAGGTGTCAAAAGAAAGGGTACCACACGAGTGCAGTAAAGCCATCCGCTTCCCAGATCTAGTTCAGAGATGATGACAGGTGATAACACAGCAGAGATCTGGCTGGTGTGGTCTTTGTGAACGTTTGTCCAGGTTTTAGTAGATCTACCAGGCTAGATCCATGGGTGAGTCTGATGAAAATTTTTCTTTTTTTCCCACGTCTGCCTTTATAGCACCCACATCAATCTGAATCGCTGTTTAGATAAGGTAAGTCTACTTTACTGGCCAGGAGTGCTTCCCTTCTGCCTGTTCCTTCACGGGCCCCGCAGAGAAGTGGCAAAGGGCCTTTATTCAGACGCTGGGTGCCCTGCTGTGGGAATACCAGTGGATTTTTCACAACTCGCAGAAGTGCTTATAAATAGATAGGTTTCAATCAACAAGCAGCTTATTCAGGCATGTGCTCAAATATAGTAGCTGCATTCATTAGACAGACCTTTCCACTAATCCCAAGACCATACTAATAAAAGAGTAATCCCTTATGGACGAAAGGTAGGGCTAGTTTGCTTTTAACTCTTAAGAGTCCTTCACACACCAATAATAATAATTGGAGCTATATTTGGTTTTGCCAAGTGAACTTGAAAACTGAGCTTATCTTGAAATTTTCTTTTCTTTCTTTTTAAAATCGCAGTGGCAGGCAACCCCTTAGGGTCCCCTACCACTGCGAGAACTTTTCTGTCCTCTCAATAAATCCTGCTTTAATAAATAAATAGATAGATAAATAAAATTGCAGTAGCTCAGTGAAGAAAGAGGTGCTTTTTACTCTGGATATGTGGCCTGCAGCAAGGCCAATTTAAAAATCGTGTGTGTGTGTGTGTGTGTGTGTGTGTGCATGCGCGCGCGCGCTTTTATCATAAAGCACCTTCTCTCTCATATTGGTTAATTGAGCAGATTCTGGGTTTCCTTCTTTGACTTTAGGATAAAGAACAAGTTAAAAGTCGATGTTACATAGCGGTTTGCCTTCTATAAGGCAGACTTTTTTTCCCTGGGCTTGGCTTTGTGTAACACCTCCTTACCCCTCCCGTTATTCAGAACTGGCTGTAATTAGTTTACTCAGCACAACACCAAAACGGTTCCCTTGCCAGTGATGTCAGATCTGCCTTCCTTTTTATTATTCTGACTTCTTATAAACTGTAGTGACCTGTGAGTCAACCTCGCCATCTCCTGGCCCTGCGCCAACATTGTGATCCATGGAAAGAGATGCCTGCCAAGGCCCGGGAGGCGGAAAACTGATATCATTTAGAGTGGTCTTCTGAACGGCGAGTATCAGCCATTTTAAAGTCTTCTGTGACGTTACTGCCCGCGGCGGGGTGGGGGACACATTTTGTTGATGTTTTTGTGGATCTAGCCTGTGCATCGCTAACTTCTTCCAGACCGGGGGCTCCGGTGACCCCCAGTGTCTCTCGGCAGACAGCAGTGACTCCACAGTGCGACTCAGACAGATGTGCTTCTGTGAACTCCATTGCTGTGGGACTCAAAGACGTCTCTTGCCCTCTCTGAGCCTCAGTGTTATCTGTGGCCTGTTGGTGATCCATGTTGTACAGAGGGGTGTCATAACCAGATCTGTCGACAAGATGCGTATGAAATGTCTGAAAAATAAAGTTTTATAGAAACATGATGCCAGTATGAGTGTCTGAGAATCCGCGTGATAATAAGCCTTGACACGGCCTCTTCTGCTTCCCCTAGGGAGCCTGGTGACCTTCAGTGCTTCTTGACCACAGTGCCGAAAGGTCGTGATTCTCAGCATTTTCATTCTGTTGCAAACTTTCCCCATTTCGGGGCTGCAAATGAGGATGAGAGAAGGGATGACTGGAAAAATAGGATGGATTTGTATGCAGTGAAGGGCAAAGAACGAAGTCCCCATCATTGGGGATTCTCAGGTTGGCGCAGGAAGAGGAAGGAGCAGCGAAGATGAGGAGGAATAGACCAGAACACACAATAAGGTGGAAAGCGACTAGGATGGAATCTCGGCTTCGCCACCTCCCGGCTGGCTGCACCTGAGCCCCAAACCTCTCCAAGCCTTAGTTTCCTCCATTGTGAAATGGAAATACCCACCCTGCAGACCAGACAGATGTTACCAGGGAATACATGAGAAGTATTCTGTGAGCCCGTGTGCACAATCACTTCTTGTTCTGACCAAGAGAGGGGCATTGTCGGTGGTCTGTCAGTGTTCAGGGGCTTGTGGCGTCCTCGGAGAGGGGCACCCGGCAGACGGGCTCCAGTTCCTGTGGTCCCCATGGGCGCCCTGGGGTTTGAGAAACAATGCTTCAGAGCACCTCTCCATCTCATCACTCTACTGGGAGTCCACAGAGCCTGTAGGATGTCTGGTGTCAAGGCTGTTAAAAGCTGCCTTGGCATCGAACAGCCGTCTGGCCACAGGCATGCTTATGCCCCATGGTGCTTGTTTACCAAAAACATGCCACAGCAGCAAAACCAGGGCATGCCTCGCATATGAAGCTGATTCCCAGTTGTCATTGGCAGGATGCAGGTCTTTATCCAGGTGGGTGCCCCCGGACCGATATTCACTTTCCTCTTTAATACATCACACACATGGACTGGGCATGGTGGCTCAAGCCTGTCATCCCAGTACTTTGGGAGGGCGAGGCAAGAGGATTGCCTGAGCCCGCGGGTTCGAGACTGGCCTGGGCAACATGGCAAGACCTCGCCTCTATGATAAAAATCAAAAAATTAGCCAGGTGTGGTTGCACACTCGTGTAGTTCTGGCTACTCGGAAGGCTGAGGCGGAAGGGTCGCCGGAGCCTGGCAGGTCAATGCTGGGTGGCCATGAGCGTCAGCCTGAGTGATGGAGTGAGACTCCAACTCAATCAATCAATCAATCAATCAATCAATCACACACGTTCCTTGTTCATCTTTCAAAGAATGAGAAAATGCAAATAAGCAGGAAAAAAATCATCCCCAAAACCACCCCGGTAGAAGATAACCTTGTGAACACGTTCCTGTGTATCCTTTCAAACTGTTTCCCATCCATCCATCCATCTACAGAGGGTGCAAAAAAGTATCCACTTTTTTTGTTTGTTTGTTTTTTGAGTTGGAGTCTCACTCGGTCGCCCAGACTGGAGTGCAGTGGCGGTTTCCGGCCACCGCAGCCTCGACCTGCTGGGCTCCGGAGATCCTTCTGCCTCAGCCTTCTGAGTAGCCGGAATTACAGGCATGCACTACCACGCCCGGCTGATTTTTTGATTTATTGTAGAGATGAGGCCTCGCTGCCCAGGCGGGTCTCGAACCCGCGGGCTCAGGCAATCCACTCGCCTCAGCCTCCCGAAGGCGCGGGATGACAGGCTGAGCCACCGAGCCCGGCTTCCACTTTTTAAGAAAAGAAAAAAGCTATTAAAATGGTCGTACTCACTCATCTCAATAACAAAAGATGAATCCAGTCACATTTGACTTGTGCAATTACAGGAGGTGTTCAAAGTAGTCACCATCAGCATCCAGACACTTCTGATGACGGCGGCATCTCAACATCTCTTTAAATGTGTATACTTTTTTTTTTGCACCCCTGGTATATATCTGAGAGAGAGGTTGCCTTTTTTAAAAATTAATTAATTTATTTTTTGAGTGAGAGTCTCACTCTGTCGCCCAGATTGGAGCACAGTGGCACGCTCAGAGCCACCGCAGCCTCCACCTGCTGGGTTCAGAGGATCCTTCTGCTTCAGTCTGCCAAGTAACTGGAATTACAGGCGTATGTCACCACACCTGGCTAATTTTTCTTGATTTTATTGTAGCAGTGAGGTCTCACCAAGTTGCCCAGGCTGGTCTTGAACCCCTGGGCTCAGGCAATCCTCTCACTTTGACCTTCCAAAGTGCTGAGGTTACAGGTGTGAGCCACCGCACCCAGCTTTTTTTTTTTTTTTTGACTTAAGCTTTTCACTAAAGCAGACGGAAGCAGATCTTTCTTTAATGTTTGTAGTGCTCAGGGCCAGAGTCCAAAGAGAGGCCTGCTTCTGTAGATCTGAGTGTTTAGTATAAATCAAGCTAAGAAACTCTTAAATAAAATTGGTTTTCTGCTTTGATCTTGACAAATGTTTCTCTGTAATGACTTGAAAGGCCATATTTTATGTGTGTGTATGTGTGTTTTAGATTCAGAGGGTGAACTTGCTGGTATACTGCATGATGGTGAGGTCTGGGCTTCCGTTATGTCCATCACCCAAGCTGTGAGTATGACTCTCCACGGGTTGTTTTTCAGTCCTTGCCCCCTGTAAGAGCCCCCAGCGCCTGTTGTTCCCATCCTTACACCCACGTGTACCCAGACTCTAGCTCCTACTCATGAGCAAGAGCTTGCAGTATTTGGTTTTCAGAATAATGACTTTCAGCTGCATCCTTGTTGCTACCAAGGATGTGATTTCATTCTTTATGGCTGTGTAGTATTCCATGCTATATATGGACTACATTTTCTTGCAATGCAATCCACCATCAATGGGCACCTAAGTTGATTCTATGCTTTTGCTATTGTGAATAGAGTTGTGATATGCATATGGGTGCAGAAGTCTTTTTGGTAGGAGGATTTAGGCTCCTTTGAGTATGTACCCAGTGGTTGTATTGCTGGATCAAATGGCAAATCTGTTTTTAGTTCTTTGAGAAATCTCTAAACTGCTTTTCACAGGGGCTGAAGCAGTTTACGTTCCTACCATGAGCGTTTTCCCTAGTCTCCCTAACAAGTTGTTTTTTGACTTCTTAATAATAGCCATTCTGACTGGTGTGAGACGGTATCTCTTCGTGGTTTTGGTTTGCATTTGTCTGATGATTAGTAAGGATGACTATTTTTTTTCTTTTTTCTTTTCTTGAATTGGAATCTCACTCTGCCGCCCAGGCTGGATACTCACGGCCACTGCAGTCTCCACCTGCCGGGCTCAGGTGATCCTTCCACCTCAGCTTTCCACATAGCCAGAACTACAGGCACACGCTACCACACCCAGCTAATTTTTTTTGATTTACTGTACAGATGAGGTCTTGCAAGTTGCCTGGGCTGGTCTTGAACCCATGGGCTCAGGAAATTCACTCGCCTTGACCTCCCAAAGTGCTGGAAATACAGGCTGAGCCACCGAGCCCAGCAGGATGAACATTTTTCATATGTATGTTGGCCGCTGGTGTTCTTCTTTTGAGAAGTGCCCATTCATGTCGTTTGGGAAGGCCATATTTTAATTTGGGGTTCTCAAACATCTCAGAATTCCAGGCCAGAAGAGAGGGTGCGGAGAGAGCCAGCCTTCCCTCAGACCATTCCATCCTCAGTAATATAGACCCGGGGAGAGGCACACAGGCTCTGCATGTAGCCTATGGGCCAGTAGGCAGGAAACTCTTGGGGTTCCTGATACCTAAACGTGATCTAGAAAATCAGGCTAGCAGAGGCTCTAGATAGGCATGTCTCCTTGGTCCCATGAGCAAAGACTGTCTGGAGAAGGGACAGAGAGGGACTTCCAGGACATAGGCACCCTTGCCTTGGCTTAACAGTAGTACTGACAGGAAAATGGTCTCAGATACAGGAATTGCTGGGAGGCACTTTTATTCCTCATTCCCTAATATTTCTTAAAAGAAAGAAAATTTCTATTTCACATGCTAGAAAGGAAAAGAGTAAGAGGAAGAATCCAACATCTCACTGCTCCATATTTATTCCAAGGAAGGAGGAGTGACTTAAGGAACTAGACAAACTCAACTCTCTGTCTCTCTGTTTTTCTCTCTCTGTCTGTCTCTCTCAGTAAAGTCAGAGTTTCTCCATCTTGAAACTACTGATGTGGATAACTCTTGGTTGCAGGCAGGGCTGCCCTGTGCACCATGGGAGGTTTCCCAGCATCTCCGGCCTCTACTCATCAGATGTCAGTAGCCTACTTCTTCCACTTATGACAACCAAAGATGTTTCCACACATTGCCAAGTGTTTTCTGGGGAACAAAATTGCCCTCTTTTGAAAACCACTGGGACAAACAACAGATTAGATGGAGATGAAGAGAGACATGGAGAAGGGGAGAATATCTCTGGAGATAATGCAGCACATTCTAGATCAGAAAGGTATAAAAATATAACATAGGGGACATAGAGGATAGATTTCCAGGAGGAAATATCTAATCACCATCTCAGAAAGATATTAAATGGAATGGGGGAAAAGTGTTGGAAGAGTGAACAACTGATCATTCTTCAAAATTGATGAAAATTATGATTTTCAAATTCAGAATTTCCATATAGATTTTAAAATTACCTCTTGGCTGGGTTCGGTGGCTCAGCCTGTCATCCCAGCTCTTTGGGAGACCAAGGCAAGTGGATTGCCTGAGCTCATGGGTTTGAGACTGGCCCAGGCAACTTGGTAAGACCTTGTCTCTACAATAAATAAAAAATTAGCCAGTCGTGGTAGCACGTGCCTGTAGTTCCGACTACTTGGAAGGCTGAGACAGAAGGATCACCAGAGTTCAGGAGGTAGACGCTGGGGTGGCTGTGAGCATGCCACTGTATTCCAGCCTGGGCAACAGAGTGAGACTCCAACACAAAAATAAATAAATAAATAAATAAATAATAAACATAAAAAAAAATAACATCACCTCTCAATTTACACATAAACATAACCTCCAGGGATTTTGAAAAATGAAACAAATTAAATGATATCATTTATAATAGCATGGAAATTTCAAATACTTAGGAGTTATTTTTTTTTTTTAAAGATTTAAGGCCCTCAACAGAAAACGAAAACATTTTCAGGCCAACTATACATTATATGCATGAAACATCACTATGTATCCCATAAATCATATATATGATAGGGTCAATTTAAAAAATAAATTGGGCCAGGCATGGTGGCTCAAGCCTGTAGTCCCAGCACCTTGAGAGGCTGAAATGAGAGTATTGCCTGAGCCCAGGGGTTCGAGACCAGCTTGGGCAACCTCATCTCTACAGTAAATAAATACATAAATAAAATTTTTTTCTTTTTCTTTTTTTTTGAGTTGGAGTCTCACTCTGTTACCCTGACTGGAGTGCAGTGACCGCTCCCGGCCACCGCAGCCTTGATCTGCTGAACTCTGGCGATCCTTCCACCTCAGCCTTCCAAGTAGCTGGAACTCCAGGCACGTGCTACCACGCCCGGCTCATTTTTTGATTTATTGTAGAGATGAGGTCTCGCCAAGTTGCCCAGGTGGATCTCGAACCCACGGGCTCAGGCAATCCACTCACCTCAGCCTCCCAAGGCGCAGGATTACAGGCTGAGCCACCGAGCCCAGCTAATAACTGATTTATATAACCTAGTAAGTGGCAGAAATAAGTCACCACCCCCAAATGTCTTCACTTTCACTGTTCCACTCTTTCTCTGCATCTTGTCACCCCTTGTATGACTGTATCTGTCTCCTCTCTGCAAATGATGCCTACACCTGTTTTGACCTCCTGGCTTGTCACAAGCTCCCATCTGATTTCTGTAAGAACACAGTAAATGTCTCCTTGGAGCCACTGAGCCCGGCTAATAAATAAATTTTTAAAATTTATTTATTGTAGAGATGAAGTTGCACAAGCTGGCCAGGCATGGTGGCGTGCACCTCCTGTAGTTTCAGCTACTTGGAAGGCTGAGGTGGAAGGATCACCTAGCCCAGCAAGTTGGGGCTGTGGTTGTCATGAGTGTGCCACTGCACTCCAGCCTGGGGGGACAATTAATTTTTAAAAAAGAAGTCCTAAATTTTTAAAGATGGGAGAAATACTATGATCATAAATTGGAAAACTCAATATAGTAAAAGACATTGTTTCTCCCAAACTGGTTGATAAATTCAATATAGTCTCAATCAAAATTGCGGTAGAAGCCGGGCTCGGTGGCTCAGCCTGTAATCCCGCGCCTTTGGGAGGCTGAGGTGAGTGGATTGCCTGAGCCTGAGGGTCCGAGACCCACCTGGACAACTTGGAGAGACCTCATCTCTACAATAAATAAAAAATTAGCTGGGCGTAGTAGCGCGTGCCTGTGATTCCAGCTCGGAAGGCTGAGATGGAAGGACCACCAGAGCCTAGCAGGTAGAGGCTGCGGTGGCCGGGAGCGGCCACTGCACTCCAGTCTGGGTGACAGAGTGAGACTCCAACTCAAAAAAAAAAAATTCCGGTAGATTTTTTTTGTGTGTGTGTAAGTTAAAAATATGATTCTAAAACATACAGGTTAAGCATCCCAAATTCAAAAATCCAAAATACTCCAAAATGCAAAACTTTTTGAGCACTGACATCATGCTCAAAAGAAATGTTTATTGGAGCACATCAGATTTCAGATTTTCAGACTTGGGATGTCCAACCAGTAAGTATAATGCAACTATTCCTAAATCAAAGAAAGAAAAGGAAGGAAAGAAGGAAAGAAAGAAGGAGGGAAGATCTGAAACACTTCTTGTTCCAAGCATTTTGGATAAGGGATCTGATTATGGAAGTTCAAGGGCTGAGACTATGCAAAACAATCATGAAAAAGTTGAAGAATTAACCGATATTAAGACTTATTATATAAAGTGTCAGACAGTGTGATATTGGCATAAAGACAAATAGACCAGTGGAACAGAATATAGAATCCAGAAATACACATATACAGATAGTTGGTTTATAACAGGTAGGTGGCACTACTAAGCAGTGAAGAAAGGATGATCTTCTAAGTATATAGTACTGAGTCACTTTGATATCATGGTAGAAAAAAGTGACTCTTGATCCCCTACCTCACACCATACATAAAAATCAATTCCAAGTGACTTACAAACCTAGATATGAAAGAATAAAGCTTCTAAAAGATAATCCAGGAAAGTACCTTCATGACATTGGGGGAGAGAAAGATTTCTTGGACAGAACACAAAGAACGCTAACCCCATAGGAAAAAAATGTTTAAATACTGGGCTGCATTAAAATCAGAAGATATGGCAAAGGGAAAGAAAAGGCAAGCCAAAGAGATGGGAGAAAATATTTGCAATATAAAACCGAAAAAAGCCTTGTACTTAGGATTTTTAAAAAAAGAAAATCTAGAAATCAAACAGAAAAAGACAACTCAATAAAAACACTGAGCATTTTGCAAAAGAGGATGACCAAATAAAATTACAAAAATGTCTCAGCCATCAGAGAAATGAAAATTGAAATCATGATGCACTACGACCACCTGCCCACATATTCAGCAGAAGCAGCTTACGTTAAAATGACTATGCATACTGAGTGTTAGGTTGAGGGGTAGCGGCAACCCTTAAACATGACGGATGGAGCCACATTTGATACAGACGCTCTAGAACCACAGGCAGTATCGGCTAACTTTGAAGACACATGTCCTCTAGGACCCAACAGTTTCTCTCCCGGGCACATATGTACATGAACACAAATGCATGCACGTGGGTGCCAAAAACTCTCACAGAAGAATCTTTATAGCCATATTCTCCATCACGGCCCCCAAATGGAAAAACATCAAATCCTCTACCAACAGTAAGCCGGATACATCACCAGTGGGATAATCACACAACGGGGTAAGTCTGCAACCATGAAGATGGATTTTCTGCAACGACACAACAGCAGTGACACGAGTGAGTCTCTCGAACACGTAGAGCAAAGGAAACCAGATGTTTTAAAAAAAAAAAAAGCTGCATGTTCCCATGGACATAATACAAAGCAGATGAAATTAAACTATATTGTTGAGTGAGGCATGCTTGGTGATAAAACTGAAGCGGAACGCAAGGAAGCAATGACCGCAGAGACAGGCTCGCGGTTACCCCGTGGGAGGGCGGGTGGTGGGTGGGGGGAGCAGACAGGCCCTCGGGGTGGAGGTAATGTCATCCTTGTTCACTGGGCTTGTGGTTAACGTGGTTCTTTTGCCAAGTCATCAAGTCACACGCATTTATCTTTTGTGCTTGTTTCCTGAGTGCACGCTGCACTTCACAGTGAAACGTTCTAGGGTACCAGCGACAGTATGTAGACCCCGGTGTCTGCTTTCTGCTGGCTTTGTCCTCTCCTCCTCTTTGAGGAGACCCCTCTCCTTTTCTCAACTCCTCTCTCTCACAACTCATAAAACTGACTTTTGAGAAAGCATGCTGCTTTTTGAGGTGATACTTGCAGCACAAACCCAGACTTAACCCCATGTCACTTTAACTTCCCACCCACCCCCTGCTACCAAACACCTCCTTAAACAAAAATAGAACATTTTACAACTCTAAGGTGGTTTCACCCTAAAGCAAAACTGTAGGTCATTTGACATTATGCTCTAAATTCTTCCTTTCTTTTGTCCAATGCAGTTAAGACCCTTGCTGTCTGGATAAACAGCTAGGTGCTAACCTAAGCCAACTGCATGGGTCAGTGATCGAATGTGGTCATCCTGGTGACCAAAGCCAATGCCTCGCGTTCTTCTTAAAAAGCGTGGTGTCTAGCCGGGCGTGGTAGCATGTGCCTGTAGTTCCAGCGGAAGGATCGCTGGAGCCCAGCACGTCGAGGCTGTGGTAGCCGGGAACGGCCACTGCACTCCAGTCTGGGCGACCAAGTAAGACTCCGACTAAAAAAAAAAAAAGGCGAGGTGTCGACATGTTTAATATCCGATGGCGTTTCATTTGGGCTCTGTAGTCTGATGAAAAAGGTTCCCACAAATGTCTGGTGGTCAAGTGAAATAGCGTGGCCTTGAGACCCCTCACAGCCTTGGCCGGGGTGCTGATTTCTCACTCAGCTGTCGCAGACATACTGATAGTCATGTTGGAAGGATCCACACACCACCAGTTACAGAGAGAGCACTTGGGAGTGCCTGGATGGTGTCTGAATAAATAAAGGTGAAATCTCACCCGGCACTTCATAGGGAGTGATAAATCAAAACCCAGTATCCGACAAAAAAGAAGAAGATAACCCTAAGGTTTGAAGCTTTTCTAGGAGCATTCCAAAAATGTATATTTCAAGGGATGTCTCAGGGCAACCCCAAATAGACTGGTGACCTCCAGATCAAAGACACTGTATTTCATGAGCCGTCTCTGATCCGACTGCCCCTCTCTGCCTGTTACATGCATCCAGATCAACCCTCCCCTGCCTGTCTTTACTTTCTTCCTCTGAGAATCACAGGAATCACAAATCAGCCCTGACAACCTTTGGTTTCTCATCTTCAGGAATGTAAAGCTGGTACATTTTTTATGAGAAAGAGGCAATCCCAGGAAGGCATATGAACCAGCCAGAACGAGGCGTATCTTATTTCATCTGTACAGAACAAAAGAGCGTCTTTCCTTTCCCAGTGCCTATGCGGGCCTGAGGACTTGAATGAAAGCAGACTGGCTGAACTGAGTTTCGAGGACCGATCGCAGCTGGGGGACGGGGAAGAGGGATTCGCGTGGTGAGGGGGTCATTTACTTTCCCTTAGGATTGTTCTTACAATAGAGTCTCATCTTGCTAAGAGAACGGTGATGGACACAGGGTTATTTATCCTTGACTATAACATTTTCCCAAATAAACCGCTTCCCCGCACTGATCCCAAGTCCTGTAGGTTCATTTGGGATATCATTATTTTAAAATGCTATGCGTTTCTCATTGGGGCACTCTGTCCTAGGAATTCTGCAAAGTGTGGATGTGGCAGGCAGCTTCTAAGATGGACCCCAGTGATCCCTGGCTCCTGGTATTCTCAGCCTTCTGGAATTCCCTTCCTTGGGTTACATTGTTTCTACAATAGAACATTGGTGATATTGAAAGGATGGCATTTCCATGAGAGGTAAGACAGTGGCTTCTGTCTTACCAGCAGACTCTCCCTGGCTGCCTCTGATAAGTCAATCCGCCCTGTTGGAGAGGCCCATGTGGTCAGGAACTGAGAGTGGACTCAGGTCAACAGCCCCAAAAGCTTGAAGGAAGCCGGGAACTTGAGGAAGCCCCATGGTCTCACAACCCTCAAGGAGCTGGATCCCACCAGCCAACACTTGAGCTTGGAGCACGCTCTTCCCCCACTGATCCTCCTATGAGACCCTAGCCCAGGCCGATGCTTCAATTGTGGCTTTGTGAGAGACCTTGAAGTAAGGACTGGCTTATTTGTGCCTGGACTCCTGTCCCTCCGAGATGCTGGGCATGGTGTCTCACATCTGTAATTTCAGCATTTTGGGAGGCAGAGGCGAGGGGATTGCCTGAGCCAGCCTGAGCGAGACCTCTTCTCTACAATAAATTTAAGAATTAACCAGGCGTGGTGGTGCACACCTGTAGTTCCAGCTACTTGGAACTCTGAGGTGGAAGGATTGCCTGAGCCAACAGGTCGAGGTTGCAGTGGCCGTGAACATGCCACTGCACTCCAGCCTGGGAAATAGAATGAGACTCTAACTCAAAAAAAAAAAAGGGACCCCAGAAATTTGGGAAACCAGGTGTGCTCTGTCCCTTTGCTGTGGGGGATATTTGTCCCCTCCAAACCTCATGTTGAAATTGGTCCCCTTATTGGAGGGGGCGCCTAATGAGAAGTGTTTGGGTCTTGGGGATGGTTCCCTCATGAAGAGCTAATAACCTCCCTGTAGGGTGAGCGGGTTCTCATTCTACTGCTAGTTCCTGAGACAGCAGGTTGTAAAGAAGAGCCCGCTCCTAACCCCTGGCTTTCTTGCTTCCCCTCTGGCCATGTGAGCTCTGTACACACCAGCTTTCCCTCACCTCCTGCCATGAGTGGAAGCAGCTTGAGGCCTCACCAGAAGCAGATACCAGCGCCATGCTTCTTGCACAGCCTGCAGAGCCGTAGCCAAATAAACCTCTTTTCCATATAAATTAACACAGAACAGGCTGGGTTTGGTGGCTCAGTCGGTCATCCCAGCACTTTGGGAGGCTGAGGTGAATGGATTGCCTCAGCTCTCGGGTTCGAGACCAGCCTGGGCAACTTGGCGAGACCTCGTCTCTACAATAAATCAAAAAATTAGCTGGGCATGGTAGCACATACCTGTAGTTCCAGCTACTTGGGAGGCTGAGGTGGAAGGATCGCTGGAGCCCAGCAAGTTGAGGCTGCAGTGGCCATGAGCATGCCACTGCACTCTAGTCTGGGTGACAGTGTGAGACTCCAACTCAAAAATAATAACAATAATAAGCATTTTATGTGCGTTGGGCACTGTGCTAGGTGCTTTGGGGTCAAAATTCAATACTAAACTCTACCTGGCCTAAAGAATGTCTCATCTGACTCAGAACATAACGGACTATTTTAATAGAATCCTGTGAGAGCTAAAAACACTTTGATCACCTGTCTGTAAACAAGGGGTTGGGGAGGAGGCACCAGGTGAGACAGCCTGGAGGAGGCAGCGGCCTGGGAGGAGAGTTAACGGAAGGATGCAGAAGAGTTACTCTGGGATTAAAGCGGGGAGGAAAAGAAAATCAAATTCAACAGATTTTTGTTAATACTCTCCCTCTTCCAACAGCTCTGTCTGAAGGTCCCAAGGGTTCTAGAACCAGAAGGCATACTCCCTCCCTTTCAAAACTTCAGCTGGGCAGGGGAACAGAGGGCAGGTTAGGCCATAAGTGTGATTCATGGAGATAAAGATCCAAGGACCCGTGACAGATTCCAGGCAGAGGCTGTACTTTCCATTTTAATTTAAATAATCGTTTCTTGCCTCTAAGCTTTTTGTTTTTGCTTATTTTTTTTTTTTTTTTTTGGGGCTAG